>NW_028319048.1:1874166-2025000 GCF_062004578.1 Staurois parvus
TAACACAAAACACAAGATATATACACAGGGTGGGGAAACACAACCAGGAACAGGAAACACATCAGCAGGCCCACCCATCAGGGGGAAGGCCTGCTGGTAATACCCCCCACCAAACCAAGACACATAATATAACAAAGGGAAACACCAGGTGGTAGTAGACAATACCGGAACACATGCAACCCATAATAGTTTGCTGGGAGCAAGACAATAGAACAATGGGGCAACCACCTGGCAGTGAACAATGGACAACCCCACACCCCACCTATACATGTCTACACAATATCCGGACAGATCACCCTGTGCCCCTAACAGGCACAGGGTGGGCTACACATAAGAAGAACAGGGGTCCCCCCACCCCCAAAAGGCACTCCCTTCACATCACTGTCTGTGTCACTGGATGCAGCAGCAAGGCTCAGGAGTGAGGAGTGCAGGCAAGGCACCTGAGAAGAGGAGGATCGGGGCCACTCTGTGCAATTCTATTACACAAAGCAGATAAGTGTAGACATGTCTGTTATTGAAATAAATGATTACAACGACTTTAATGCTATTTTCTTGCTGCCCTACACACTCACCGGCCATGTTATTAGAAACACCAGTTCAATTGCTTGGTAACTAATTGGTGCTAATTAGCTAATCACATGGCAGCAACTCAATGCATTTAGGCATCTAGATGTGGTGAAGATGACTTGCTGAAGTTCAAACCGAGCATCAGAATGGGGAAGAAAGGGGATTTAAGTGACTTCCCAGGTGAAATGGTTGTTGGTGCCAGATGGACTGGTCTGAGTGTTTTAAACACTTCTGATCTACTGGGATTTTCACACACAACCATCTTTAGGGTTTACAGAGAATGGTCCAAAAAAGAGAAAATATCCAGTTAGGGGAAGTTGTGTGGAGGAAAATGCCTTGCTGATGTCAGAGGTCAGAGGAGAATGGGCAGACTGGTTCCAGATGATAGAAAGGCAACAGTAACTCAATCACTTGTTACAACCGAGGTATGCAGAATACCATCTCTGTATGCACTACATGTCCAACCTTGAAGCAGATGGGCTACAGCAGCAGAAGATCACACCGGGTGCCACTCCTGTCAGTTAAGAACAGGAAACAGAGGCTACAATTCGCACAGGATCACCAACATTGGACAATAGAAGATTGGAGAAATGTTGCCTGGTTTGCTGAGTCTGGATTTCAGCTGCGACATTCAGATGGTAGGGTCAGAATTTGGCATAAACAACATGAAATCATGGATCCATCCTGCCTTGTATCCATGGTTCATGGATCTGCAGCCAACAAATCTGCAGCAAATGCGTGATACTATTATGCCTATATGGACCAAAACCTCTGAGGAATGTTTCCAACACCTTGTTGAATCCATGCCATGAAGAATGAAGGCAAAAGGGGTTCTGACCCAATACTAGCAAGGTGGACCTAATAAAGTGGCCGGTGAGAGTATATGAGTTACATTGTAGGCAAGCAGTTATAAGTTGAGTTGTCAATTTTCTTTGAATGTCATTTCATGTGGGACTGTCCTGCAGCAGTTTGTGTCCCATCCTCTACCCACAAGTCCATATTCAGAGGTCTGTCTTTCTCAGCTAGTCTTCCCAATCATTTATAGACATACAAGATGTCAGGAGGTGAATCAACTTTCCTATCTAAAAAAAAATGAAATATCTTTGAAGAAAGTTGATATATAAGGACACTAAACTTTGGTTTTCTTCTAGTGCGAGGCACAAACTTCCACAGGAGCAACTTGATGAAGTGCACAGTTTTTTCACGAACTGCAGAGATATGACAGGTAACTTCACTTCTCAGATGTTACAGCTGTGTAAAAATTGGCCAGTGGCAGGATAGTCTTGTATCCGTGAAAACAGAGGCAGCCTCAGTGAACTGTTGGCAAGTTTCCATCCACCAGTCAATGTGGACCTCTGAACACTTGATGAATACACATTTCACTGCTAAGACTACCTGAAGAACATCTTTGTTGACTTAAGGGATTCAAAAAAGAATAGAGTGAGGTGACTCTTCTATCAGCCAAGATGATTGTAAAAGAAAAAAAAATGTAATTAATAGCTCACTAACCATGACTGAAAGTATATACACAGGTCTGGTCAAGGGGGTGTTCCTCAAGGTTTTCCTAAAGAAATGTATCCCTCACACCTTCACCTCCCCTTCCATAAGTTTTTGAATCACATTGTGGTGGTACCTATAATGGAGGAAGAGGCCCAGGATGCTATGACCGTTATTCAAGGACATTCTACAAGAAGGTGTGAATTTGTTTGGAACCCATGCAAGCTCTCTGTCAGAATGGAGAGGGCACAAGCAGTTAAGGATTCCACTTGCTATGAACCAAAACAGCACATTTTCAAGTAGCAATCCAAGAAAACAAAATCCAGGGCACTCCTCACTCATGTCACTCTTCTTTATGTATATATATATAAAAAATCTATCGCTCTCTCTCTGTGTGTGTGTATATATATATATATATATATATATATATATATATATATATATATATATATATATATATATATACACACACAGTTGTGTTCAAAATAATAGCAGTCAGACATCACTAACCAGATCAATCACTGTTTTTGGTGGAAATTATATTTCTACATTACTAGCAGGTGTAGTAGAGTAATAGAAATCCAACAGACCCAACAGTCATGACATGCATGCTGCTGATTCTGTGTCATTGAATCATTGAAAGGGGCGTGTTCAAAATAATAGCAGTGTGGAGTTCTATTAGTGAGGTCATTCATTCTTTGAAAAACAGGTGGCAATTATTGCCCTTATTTAAAGAAGGAAGGCAGCAAATGTTGTACATGCTGGTTACAGTGCATTTCTCTCTGAAATTCTGAGGAAAATGGGTCGTTCCAGACATTGTTCAGACGAACAGCGTAGCTTGATTAAAAAGTTGATTGGAGAGGGGAAAACATATAAAGAAGTGCAGAAAATGATTGGCTGCTCAGCTAAAATGATCGTAAATGCTTTAAAATGGCAACCAAAACCTGAAAGACGTGGAAGACAGAGAAAAACTACCATTGGAATGGATAGAAGAATAGCCAAAATGGGGCGGACTCAGCCAACAATCAGCTCCAGGAAGATGAAAGAAGGTGTGACGTTCCCTGTGAGGACTGTTACAATTAGAAGATGCCTATGTGAAGCCAAGCTATCTGCAAGAAGTCCCCGCAAAGTCCCACTGTTGGAAAAAGACGTGCTGAAGAGGTTACAATCTGCCAAAGAGCACATTGACTGGCCTAAAGAGAAATGGCGCAACATTTTGTAGACTGATGAAAGTAAGATTGTTCTTTTTGGGTCTAGTGGGCGGAGACAGTTTGTCAGACGACCCCCAAACACTGAATTCAAGCCACAGAACACTGTGAAGACCGTGAAGCATGGTAGTGCAAGCATCATGATATGGGGATGTTTCTCATACTACGGTGTTGGGCCTATTTATCGCATACCAGGGATCATGGATCAGTCTGAATACATCAGAAGAGGTCATGCTGCCTTATGCTGAAGAGGAAATGTCCTTGAAATGGGTGTTCCAGCAAGAAAAAACCCCAAGCACCCCAAACGTGCAACATCTTGGTTCCAGACCAACAAGATGGACGTTATGGAGTGGCCCGCCCAATCCCCGGATCTTCATCCAATAGAAAACTTGTGGGGTGACATCAAAAATGCTGTTTCTGAGGCCAAACCAAGAAATAGAGAAGAACTGTGGAATGTGGTCCAATCATCCTGGGCTGGAATACCTGATCACAGGGGCCAGAAGTTGGGGGACTCCATGCAACACAGATGTACAGCAGTTCTCAGAAACAGTGCGACTACAACCAAATATTCATGAAGTCATTCAAAGGAAAGCAAAATCTTCAAACATTTCTCAGTTTATATAGTGAATGTTTGAGTTTGTAAAGAAGAATACAAACACTGCAATTTTTTTGAACCGTATAATATTCATTTTTCTTCACTTTTTTAGAGGAACAACACAAATTTTATGTATTTTTCTTCATGTTGTGATTTGGAATAGAATGTGTTGTGTACCCAATGCATTTGTGTGGATGGAAATAAAAGCTATTATTTTGAACACAACTGTGTATATATATATATATATATATATATATATATATATATACATACATACTCACTTGATGAATGCATTACTCTGATGCTGCATCTGTCCCCTGACAATTCTGCACTGAGAACTGAGCATTCAGACACCCCAGATCAATCAGTTCTCCTCTCCATTCTGAGATTGCAACCTCATAAAAACCTACCAGCTATTAAATGAACATTCCTCAAGTCAGTTTGTCCCTTTCACTCTGCAACTTGGATCTGCTTACCTCAAATTCTTAAATGGCAAGTAACTTAACCCTTTAACTTCTCCCTGTTATCTCCTTGCTGTGCTATGGTTCTTTGTGTGTATATATATATATATATATCTTAGTTACATATTTTTCCGTACATATTTTATTGCACCTGTTTGACTCTTTTAGTAATAAATCTTTCTTTCTGAAAGTATTAAACTGTTTCTAAAGCGCTTAATTGCAACTTACGAATTCCTGCCTTTTGAAGAGACGCTACTGTGTTTGTTTAATCCTCTGCCCAATTGGCCTGCGATGACCATATTGGACAGGCGACTTTTCAACCATTACAGTGTATATTTGATAAAGAGAGTTTCCCCTTTCTCTGTACAGGGGTGGTGGCAGTGTGAAGGGTTAGTTGCGTAATTAACCCAACCCAGTAACAAGCGCATTCAGGCTGTCCGTGCGTCGATTGCGTTCCATTAGCTGGACAATCATTGTGCAGGGCGCAGCTGAGTGTAGCGTTCTTATGCACGTCACATCGCGGTCTGGATCGGCCAGTCGCATGTTGGTGGTGGCGATCTGGCGTCCGTGACATATTGTTGGCAGCGTACGTGGGATAATTGCATTAAGAGCTTCAGTGCAGTGTTAAAAATTGGCTCTGCACTGAAGGTTTGTAACCTTTGTGGAAACGGTCCTTAGGAACAAGAGGTGCATATTTTATAGAGAGAGAGAGACATATAGCAACAGCTCCTTCCTTTTCCTACTTTTCTCTTCTATCTTTGCTTGCAATTATGCCTGGTGCAGCAGATTACAAGAAAATGAGCAAAGGTGATTTGATTAGTGATCTAGTGAAGTATGATATCTGAGCAGATCAGAACTCGGGGGAACTTGAACATGGAGGGGTTCCCGTTACCCACATTCCCAGTGGCTCAGAAACAGCCTCGCAGGATGGGCATACAGAGACTGACACTGGAAGATCACCGAATGGTACCGTCACACCACCGCCGGAGCGGGCCAGCACCGGAGTGCCTGTAACCAGCAGAGATTCTCCTCAGATGCCGGAAGCCCTGAAACGCCTCATGGAGATGGATCCTATGGCATACTTGCAGTTCCTTGCAGGCCAAGCAGCGGCGGACAGAGAGGAACGCCGAGCAGCGGCTGACCGAGAGACGGTGCAGAGGGAAGCTGATCGTCGGCACGAGCTAGAGATGGCGAGACTCCAGCAGCAGCAGCGACCGGGTCAGAACCTCGGGTCCCTAGATCACAGGGACGCCACTCTTTCCATGGGCGCAGCCAAGTTTCCAGTGATGGAAAAGGAGAGTGACATTGACACCTACTTACTGTCATTTGAAAAAACGTGCCATCAGTACCATGTGCCCCCAACTCAATGGGCTATGAGGAAAGGCCCTGGATGCGTTTGTTGAATTGCCAGAGGGGCAAGACGATGATTATGAAATTTTAAAAGATGCAATCATCCGGAATCCAGCCGAATGGACCTGGGGACTCTTACACGGATGTGGCAAGTTGCTTACGCACCACATTCCGACAGTGGACTAAGGGACTGAAAGCTGATCCCTATGAATCTTTGGAAGATCTCATGATACGAGATCAATTCTTGCACATTTGCCCAGCAGACGTCAGACAGTTTGTCTTGGAGAGGGAGCCAGCATCTACTACAGCTGCAGCAGACCTGGCAAATACCTTCGTCCACACGCAGGTGTCTGACCCTCGCAAGGCTCCTCCAAATGGCTGGAAAGGGGGAAAATCACTCCTAGCAACCTCTCCTACTTTGGTGAGTCAAGCTTTCCATCCACCCACACCTGCAGCGCTTGGAGCCAAACCATTCCTGCCTGACACCCACAGATGTTTCACCTGTGGGAAAGCCGGACATCTCAGGACGCAGTGTCCTGAGCAGAAGCAGATGACAACATCTGGCCAGGCGGCCAGCAACTCTTCTTCTGTGCTGTTCGTTCGCAGGAAGATGCGGGTAACCCCCGCCAATCTGCAGCCCGTTACCATGGGCAACCAGTCTATAACTGGTTTCCGGGACACAGGGGCAGAAGTCGCCTTGATCCGGCCAGAGCTGATTGAGCCACGGGACCTCATCGCAGGAAAGTTCCTTACCCTCACAGGAGTTGGGGGGACCCGTTCACGCATACCCTGTGCAAAGGTATTCCTAGACTGGGGTGCGGGGAGGGGGATGGGGGCGGTGGGGGTCATGGAGGAAATTCCCACACCTGTTTTGTTGGGTGCTGACCTGGGCACTCTTGTTTCTTATTATGCCCCTGCCGAGAAGACCCGGAAGGACCCCTGGAACTCTCTGGACAAGCCAAGGTACTGTGTGCAGATGTTGGGGTAATGTCTGGGCCACCTGTGGATGGACAGAGGGAGGGGGCTGAGAGTGGAGTGGGGCTACAGGATTCTCCATTAGCTGGAGAACGAGAAGAAATCCCCTTGCCTGGGGAGGTATAGAACTCAGGTGTCATTGATATTATGAACGTGACTGTTGATAATGATTGTAATGACAATGGGGGTGATATTAACAATGTCAGTGACATTGATAGTAAGGTCAGTAATGTCATTGATAATGTCAGTATTGTTGATGGTATGGTAGGTAATGCTAACAATGAATATGATATTCATGATGAGACAATGTATTTTCACTGTTGGGGGTCAACCACAGTGCTGTGACGGGGGCAGAGGTACAATCTCTGGGGGCTGAGCAAGGGGATGGTCTGGATAGGCCTGTTCCTTGCCCGGGCCCAAAAGATTGTGCCTTGATAAGTGCCCAGCCGTTGGCCTTGCATAGGACTAGGCAGCCGGCTGGGACTTGTAGTTCCACGCCTCCAGCAGCACTGAAAAGGGATTCCCAAAGGAGCTTCAGAGGTCAGCTAGCTGTGAGTTGCCCTGCTAAGAAGGGTACACAACAGCCGGCTGGGACTTGTAGTTCCACACTTCACGCAGCCCTGAAAAGCGATTCACAAAGGAGCTTCAGAGGTAAGCTAGCTGTGCCTTGTAGTCCCAGGAGTAAGGCAGCTCTGGAAAGCCATTCATATGGGGATTTCAACCAGGGGCTAGGTGTGAACCCCCCTGCTGGGTAAGAGTCAACAAAAGTCTGACAAGAAGAATGGCCTATCCCCAGGGGGCTGAAAGCCTGTCAGTTGATCTGACTTGTCAAGGTGTGTCAACAGGCAGACAAACAGATGTCATAGGCAGGGACAGCACGCTTGGATTGGGGGTGCAAGGGGCCTTATTAGGGTGGCTGCTTGGATTACCAAGAGAGGGCTGCAGTCCTCAGATCCAATCACCCCTCCCTGTCCCTCAGGTTCCGAAGCTGCTGGCAATGCCTCTGATAGATGGTGTCCGGATCCAGGAGGTGCAGGCTGACAGGGGCACAGAGACCAAGGGAATGGCACAGTCAGGAATCCAGGGGTCAGCTAGAGTCTGGGCATCCCCGGTAGTTTCGGTCCTCAAGCAGAATACGATGACCAGGCTTTCTGAGGGCCATGGAGAACTGAACGCCAGCCCTGTGGTTGTGACCTACCCCATGCCCAGGAGCCATGAGGACATGAAGCATTCGGAGCAGACTGAGGCAGTTGTGGCCTGGTCGGCTCCCCAGGCCAAAAAGCAGGTTACGTCAGTCGTGGGTGCAGCTGGCTACGGTAAGACGCCTGGATGCGACGATCATGGCTCAACTAGACCTGTGACTGACCTAGCATACAGGAAACTGGAGGAACTGGTGTCCTAGATGCTAGCAGGTAACGAGGACTGTCCATCTTGGACGAAGGTACCTGTGGACACCACTGGGAGGCGAGGTCCAGAATTCGCCTGTCCGGTTCCGGTGCACAAGGACGCTACTACCTACAGGCCAGATATAGTCCTAGGCCTGAGGAAGAAGATAGGAGAGAGAAATCTCCTTCTCTACCTCGACAAGAAGCTACATATTACCATGTTAGCAAATGACACCCCTGAGCCGAAGTGTTTTGTGAACAGGTGGGCACCCCGGCAGATGCCACGGTATTCGGATAGCCACAGCCGACTGGTACCCACCCGTGATCACTCACTTGGTCGGCCCAGCAGTGTTGCTGGGGAGAACGGCTTCCTTTTCAGATGGAATTTGGTTCTCCCGCAGTACAGCGGTACCAGGTCAACCCAAGGGGAAGAGGTCAGTTGCGTCAGGAAGGGAATTGTAGTTCCCTCCCTTGCAACTGCTTGAGGGGGAGGTGTCACAAACTTGCGCTCAGAAATGGACACAGTGCAACCATTTTGTTAGGCACATTCATTTTGATAAGAGCATACATTTCTCCCTCAATCCTTTCCCTACCCCCTCCCTTCCTGAGAGGCACAGTAACAGATGTGTGTGTGAAAAAGGTCACTGGCAGATAGAGCAGCAGGAGGCCCAGAGCTACAAAGCCCCCCTGTCACAGTATGGGAGCCTGCCAATTATTAATCCCCTTATTAATGCCTTGTATCACATGCCCTCAGTGTCCTGCTCTGTATTGTTCCAATTGTCCCCTGTGTCATTAGGCCAAATGGCCTAATTGAATTACTCTGGGCCCCCTCCCTCCCAGCCAGCTGACTGGGAGCTCTCTGCACAACTCCCAACTTGCTTTTCATCTGTGCAGACATCATCCCTGTTCCCATGATGTCCCTGTCACCAGCCTGATTCTCCCTGGGGTCTAGTGTTCCCTTCCCCCTCCCGGTTGCCAAGGCGACCGGGGAGCGTCCTGCAGCAGTTTAAGAGGTGGATGCTGGGAGCTCCGTATTCATTCCGGTGGGGAGTCAGCAAAGAATCTCAAGCTTCGGCAAGACCTTTGTGAATAGACTCTGCAAGTCTGCTCCCCGGCCTCACGGAGACCCCACAGGAGGGAAGGGACAACCAGAGAAAGCCTACCTGCGATTGCGAGAGACCCCACAGAAGGGGGAGAGACTACCACAGCCCGTCTGCCAGAGCCAGAGGCCACCCACCTGATCTGGACTCCACAGGTACCTGCGTTCTGCTTCTACCCCTGGGAGACCAGGCACCCTGTTGGATCCGTGAGTACCTGCTTCCCCACTGTGTTCCCTGAACTGTTGCGGTGGTGACTCCTTGCACCCCTCTCCTGTGTCGGACTACCCCTGTTACAGGGACACCCCCTTGGCTCTCCTAGTGGACTATAAGTGGGTGGGGCCCCCTCGTTACCATTTAGTGGCAAATCCACCCTCTCTGCCACCCCCGTATTGAAGGACTGCCGTCTGTTTGTCTCAATAAAGCTTTGTGCGTCTGCCATCCACTCTGTGTGTTCTGTCCTGCCTTTCCTCCATCACACCCCCCATTGAGGCAGAGCCTGGTTGTCCACACACATGTGTAAACCCCCACCTCCTAACAGAGATAAGGTAGTTTCTCCCAGGAGTTGAAAGATTGCAACCGCCCGACATCCCTCCCTAAACAGAGTATTGGTCAGTTACTCAGAGCCACCCCCCTGCTGGGGAACTTTAAAACACAGGCTAGTAGGCCTAGAAAGGAAGTTGAAGACTATCTCCTATCTTTCCATCGTAACAGTGGGAGATCAAAGACCCTTTCGCTCTGCAACTTGGATCTGCTTACCTCAAAGGCTTAAATGGCAAGTAACTTAACCCTTTAACTTCTCCCTGTTATCTCCTTGCTGTGCTATGGTTCTTTGTGTGTGTATATATATATATATATATCTATCTATCTTAGTTACATCTTTTTCCGTAAATATTTTATTGCACCTGTTTGACTCTTTTAGTAATAAATCTTTCTTTCTGAAAGTGTTAAACTGTTTCTAAAGCGCTTAATTGCAACTTACGAATTCCTGCCTTTTGAAGAGACGCTACTGTGTTTGTTTAATCCTCTGCCCAATTGGCCTGCGATGACCATATTGGACAGGCGACTTTTCAACCATTACAGTGTATATTTGATAAAGAGAGTTTCCCCTTTCTCTGTACAAAAAGGGGTGGTGGCAATGTGAAGGGTTAGTTGCGTAATTAACCCGACCCAATAACAAGCGCATTCAGGCTACCGGTGCGTCAATTGTGTTCCATTAGCTGGATAATCGTTGTGTAGGGCGCAGCTGAGTGTGGCGTCGTTACACACGTCACATTGCGGTCTGGATCGGCCAGTCCTTCGGTAACGAATTTGGTGAGAAGGTCTGGGGTCTGACCCCACGAATGTGACATATTGGTGGTCGCAGTCGTGAGATTGTCGCATGTTGGTGGCGGCAATCTGGCATCCGTGACAGCGGGTACCTGTCAAATTCAGGTACCCGCTCCCCAAAGGTGTTCAGTCTCTGGTCATCTCCTGTAGTATATACACAGTCTCTGGTCATCTCCTGTACTATGTCCACAGTCTCTGGTCATCTCCTGTAGTACATCCACAGTCTCTGGTCATCTCCTGTAGTATATCCGCAGTCTCTGGTCATCTCCTGTAGTACATACGCAGTCTCTGGTCATCTCCTATAGTACATCCACAGTCTCTGGTCATCTCCTGTAGTATATCCGCAGTCTCTGGTCATCTCCTGTAGTATATCCGCAGTCTCTGGTCATCTCCTGTAGTACATACGCAGTCTCTGGTTATTTCCTGTAGTATACTCCTGTAGTATATCCGCAGTCTCTGGTTATTTCCTGCACTATCAGTCACCACAAAACCAACACCTCCTGCGCTCAAGGACTCAGATCAGAGGAGAGCCAATCAAGTGATTTGATAATGTTCAACCAACAATGATCAAAGGTTGTGCAGCTCTACCACGAAGTTCGGGAAGCTCGATAATGACTGTAGTAAAGAACAAAAGAAAAGAGTAAAAACTTTGCGCATTACCTCAGTAAATTATTCATGTATTTATTAATAAGTTATACTCACAAGAGTAGCAGTAAAAACAGCATATAGCATCCAGAATCAACACAGGGTTAAACGACACGTGCAAATGCCATACTGAAGGGAGATAAACTCTTGCTCTACTGACGTGTTTCGAAGGGAGATCCCTTCTTCCTCAGAGCTTCAAAGTCAGCAAAAGGGGACCTAAATGGTTTCCAATAGCAATCAGTTTTCAATGTTCAAAGGAACTGACAGCCTCTCTGTTAAGTGTTTACTATGTGTCTTTATCCATTGGAAGCTTTTGGCAAAACTGATCTAAACACTGAAACACTGACACACTGTGGCTAAAAGATTCCTATAGATAAAGACACATAGTAAACACTTAACAGAGAGGCTGTCAGTTCCTTTGAACATTGAAAACTGATTGCTATTGGAAACCATTTAGGTCCCCTTTTGCTGACTTTGAAGCTCTGAGGCAGAAGGGATCTCCCTTCGAAACACGTCAGTAGGAGCAAGAGGTTATCTCCCTTCTGGATGGGATGTGCACGTATCTCTTGTGAGTATCATTTATTAATAAATACATGAATAATTTACTGAGGTAATGCGCAAGGTTTGTGCTCTTTTCTTTTGTTCTTTACTAGAGTAATTTCCTGTACTATGTCTGCAGTCCATTGGTTCAGAATATTTTTTTTTCTTGTTTTCCCCCTCTAAAACGTAGGTGCGTCTTGTGGAGCGAAAAATACGGTATTACATTTGTGTTCTTGTGTTCACATACATTTTCATTAATTCAGTTTTGAGATCATATACAATTGTACAGCATTTTCTCCTTCTACATATATTTTGTATAAATACACAAATGGCCAGTAATGCACCTGTCCTTGAATGCAGTAAATCTATGATCAGTGCCAGGGTTGCCATTTTTATAATTTTCATTTTTTAAAAAAAAAGAAAAAAAAGCGGCATACAGAAAAACAAAGAAAGTTCACAACTGAACCTTGATAAACAATATTTCAAAAATCTAAAGATACAATTATTCCATAGAGATGCTATTTTGAATGTGACTCAGCGCCTGTAATGTGATCTCAGGTTCTGCGCTGAATTATGAGAGTTGTCAGGAGCCATATGCAGGTTCCCATTGATATGGATGTAAAGAAGAACATTTCTTGCTGCACACTGAAAAGGAAAGGCCATTCTTAATATGACCAGAAAAATAAACTTGTTAAAGGTAGTGAACTCTTGGAAGTTTACATTTTCAACTGAACTTTCCTATTTTTTATTATGACAGGGGTTTTTCCTATTGTTGTCCTTACACACAAGAATAAGAACGACTACAAAGACTTAGAAGAAAAGTTTAGACGTGCGGGAGCAGAAATAGTGCTGGCCATTGAGAATTACACCGCCACGGACCACATGAAGACTCGGGGGCGGTGCAATGATATACAGAAAGTGATCGTGGAAGCTTTGGAAGATGTAAGATTCCGCCTGACACAGCCAAGGGATCCAATGAAAGAACGTATACAGCACAAGAAGTTCCTTCTGCAATTTGCACATGAATTCATAGTTACCGAGACAAAAGCAAAAGCTAAAAAACAGGAGTATGAGAGGCTGAAAGCTCTGGCAGATAAAAGATGGTTTAAAAGGTTTCCGTATGATGCCTAAAACACACTTTTATGGTTCTCGTGTCTGAAAACCACTCCAGAAAAAAAAAAAAGAAGAAAAGTAAGAGGTGATCAAAGTTATCAAATTGGAGCTTCCCCAATGCTGACATAAAGCTTTGCTAACTGTCTTCCAGAAACAGCTAAATACATAATAAAAGTTACTACTAGTTCCCACCAGTGCTTCTTATGTAGAGCTACCCCCGCAGGGGCTGCTTGTATCTTGCCCAGCCTTTCCCCTAGATCTTCTCCCACAGCCAAGCACACCACATTTCTTATACCAGGTGCACACAACGTTCACTTATTACTCCAATCATCAGTCTGGGGGTTCCAGCTTCTCTGTTGTCTTTATTTCATTTATGGAACTGGGAAAGGGAAGGGATATAATAGGATACTTCGAATCAAACTATGCACAATTGAGGACAGCTTATCTGTGGGCTTTCCTTAGTGAATCTGTGTAGCCAACTGTACAAACATGGAGCAAAGTCCCTCAGTAGATATGCAGACTTAGTGGAGAGTTGCTCTCCTGGACAGCCAGTGTCCCCTCTACCTTACACCCAGTTGCTGACTATATAGGTCTCGAGGGGGTTAAATAGCACAAGTCCCATCATTCCTGTAAAACAGTCTGTACTCATAAGGCCCTTTCTGCAGGTTACCTTCCTCTGTGATACCTGACAGGATCTGTAGACATCCCGCCTCAGTCATCTCTCAAAAGCACCCTGGGTTTCAGCATTCTGGCCCTCGAGTCACCCACCTGAGACCTCCTGGCAGCAGGAGCCAGGGGAGGCAGGCACCTCCCATGGCTGGAACTCCATTCTTAGAGGAAGAAGAAGAAGAACCCAGATCCCATGTGCTCACTAGTACCCAGCATGCTCAGGGGCATCGCTCTCTGTAATTGGCTGGAACTGCACCCATATTCATGCTCCTGATCTGCATGGGTCACTCCTGTCCACCCAGAATCTTCCAAGGTCTCCTGGAAATAGAGGAGCCAATCACAGCACCAGCAGCACTGTGTGATACACAGGATATCCCACGTAACAATTGTAGCTTCATGTTAAGCAGAAAAGCTGATATATTTCACCTATCAGTCTTCTGTTAATTGCTTCCCTGCCGCCCTAAAGTAGATATACTGCTACAGGGTGGCAGGGGTGAGTAAAATCACGTATATACTGTACACGTAATTTTGCATTACGTGCTGGCGCCCTACCCACACTGCCATTCACAGTCGCGGCTGTCAATCACCAGGTCCCGGCTGGTAATTACTTGATGGCACCTGGTGATTTCCTGTGATCACCGGAGGAGAGGAGGGTTGTTTTGTGTACTATCAGTCCTCTCCTCCCTGTCAGCTTGGGCACACTGCACAGCACAGCTATCCAGAGCAGTGTGATTACAGTGAAGCACACAAAAACCACCCCCTAGTAAAACACTCCCAGCACACAGTTAACCCTTTGATTTCCCCAGATGTTAACCCCCTCCTGCCCAGTTCCAGTACTTTGTTTTAGTACTGATCACTGTATTGGTGTCACTGGGGATATCAGTGACACCAAGTCAGTTCCCCTCAGTGTCAGAATGTCTGCCACAGTCCTGCTATAAGTCGCTGATTGCCGCCATTACTAGTAAAAAAAAAAATCCCAGTATCTTTACTTCCATTTGAAAACGCTATAACATTCACATAAACCAATTAATTTCCACATATTGGGATCTTTTTTTTAGCAAAGACATGTCGCAGAATACATTTTATTGTAAATTTATGCCAAAATTAGATTTTTTTAAATTTTTTTACAGGACATGTTTAATAGCAAAAAATCCCAAATTTTATTTTCCTCAAAATTGTTGGTCTTTTTTTATAGTGCAAAAAAACCCACACAGCGATCAAATACCACTGAAAGGAAGCTCTATTTGTAGGAAAAAAGGATGTAAATTTCATTTGGGTGCAGCGTTGCATGACCGCGCAATTGTTAGTTAAAGTAACGCAGCACCGTAACACAAAAAATGGTCTGGTCAGGAAGGGGGGGGGGGGGATCCTCTGTAGGGGGAGGGGTTTAGAAGGAGACCACGCTATAGTAAACTAGACTATATACATTCTAGAAACCTACCTAAGGGGGCACTACAGTTACATAGCAAAAAGCCTTGGTATTCCATCATATGACCACTGATATCACAAATACATCCCCATCCTCCTCTGAATAATTGCTACAGAGAAAAAAAAAACAGCTAATCTAAATATCCCTTTTACACACCTAAATCCATGGTCATGTGATGTACTGAGCACTGAGTCTGTTGTCATCAAGATTGATAAATAGTGGGAGGGTCCTCATTCAGGTGGTCTCTCACTGGGTGATGCTGATGCATCCTATTGGCTGTCCAGCAAGGGGGGCTCAAAAGACCGTGAGCTGGGCTGCGGCCGGCGTGGATGAAAATGCTGGATTGCTGGCAAAGCCCAGCGGTGGGTGGGAGACTCAAACAAGTGAACGGATTTGAAAGCCTTAAAAAAAAAAAAAACTTTTAAAAAAACGAATTTTAATGGGGGAGGGTACTGAGGTAGATTGGGTAATGGTCAGAGGGAAGGACTTTAAGGGGTTTCCAGTTGAAGTAATCTTCAGTAATGCTGCCATAATGCCTCCATTTCTTCCCTAAAAATATGGGAGCCTTTCCTCATCTCCCCTAAACATACAGTACATGGTGCTACTACAATATCTTACTGTCTGCTCTTGTTAGGTTGATCCACCTTTTTATCAGCCATGAGCCAAACTCACTTCCTGTGATATGTGAAAGGTTGTAGAATCTCTGTAATTATAAATAACTGTTCATTAAATGACCTCTCATCCTGACCGCTGCCTACAGCTATTTCCTTTTGTTAAAAACGTATAATATAAAGCATTGGATCCCATAATATAGGGCGGGTATCCAAATCTCCAGGTATGCTGTCTGCTGTTAGGGGTATAGATGAAATTAGTCATTACTTTTATGGGAAGTACACATTTTCCTTTGTCTACCCAATCTGTGCGTACAATTACAAATAATAATCCGTCACCGTGCACATAATTCTGTGAACATGGGAACTAAAGAAAAATGCATATTGACACACAGTAAGCTGACAACCAAAATCCACCATGAAAATGTTACTAATAACAACATCAACAACAACAACAACAACAAAAAATAATAAAATTATTATTATTCAAAATATAATTTACCACAATATTTGTAACAGCAATATTAATAATAATAACTACAAAAGTAAAAAAAAATATTATTATTATTATTCACAATGTATTCAACAGCAATATTTTACCAAGAAAATTAATATTAGTAAAAATAATATCAACAACAGAAACAACAACATAATAAAAATATTAATAATACTAGTAATAATAATTATTATTATTATTATTATCATTTAACAATTTTTCCCAAAAATTCTTTATTATCCACTTACAGACCTCCTGCCCGCATTACATACCTGTACGTCTCTCCCATCATCTAGGTTCAGGACGCCCCTCCCCGATCAAACAGGATTTTCTTAGCAAGTTTCAGCCAATTATTCATGGCTGAGACCTGCTGATCAGCTATGTCCAATCACAGCCCAGAGCCCTGTGTTGACAAACAACACAAACCTCTGTACAAAGGGAGTGATCTGTGTGTTTCTTCTCCCTGAAAAGGGAAAAGAAGCAAACAGAGTTCTAGTAACAAGCAGCACACGTTACACACATTAACACGTGTTAGGCACACAATTAACCTCTTGATCACTCTGAGATGTTAACCCCTTCCCTGCCAGTGTGATTAGTACAGTGACAGTATGCAGTATTATCACGGGTAATGTGATGTCAGTGTCAGTTAGTCTCTCTCTCACCCAGTGTCAATTAGTGTTGCTGCACTATCACTGGGGGATTGATTTACTAAAAAGGCAAATAGGTTGTGCACTGAAAGTGCAGTTGCTCTAGAACCGAGGAACATTCAAGGAAAACAAAAATAAAAACAGTATTTTCGTTTGCACATGATTGGATGAAAGAAATCAGCAGAGCTTCATCTCATTTCAGAGCTTCACCTGGGATCTAAAGCAATTGTACTTGCAGTGCGCGGTATATTTGCTGATCACCGCCATTACTAATATCCTAACAATTCCAGTATATCAAAGTTTGTAGATGCTCACACAAACCAATTAATATACAGTACACTTACATATTTTTTTTTTTTACCAAAGACATGTAGCAGAATACATTTTGGCCTATATATATATATATATATGTTTTACAGCAGAAAGTAAAACATATTGTCCTTTTTTTCAAAATTTTTAATGATAAAAAATAAAAAAAAACACCAGTTGTGATCAAATACCACCAAACGAGAGCTCACATTTATGTGAAAAAATGATGGAAATTTCAAATGCATACAATGTTGCATGACTGTGCAATTATCAGTTAGTAGTAGCATCCAGTGCTGATAGCATAAAATGGTCTGGTCATGAAGGGGGGGGGGGGTTAAAACCTTTCTGAACTCTAGTGGCTATTCTTGTAAAATATATGTCTGAGACCATCTTAACCCTCCAAAATAAAAAAAACATACACAACTGCACACAAAGTTACCCAGGTTAAAGTAAAATAGATAAAAAATGAGCAAAATAACTAAAATAACCGTATTGAAAGGTCCTCTTATTCTTTATACATTAGCTTTCAATAATGATGACAAGATACAGAGCGCAGGATCACAGACACAGATGTTTCATATGAAGACCTAAAATGTATTCTTTCCACCCAAATTTTTCATCGTTTTGCAATGACATTGTGACAGAGGGTAGGCAGGACAGAACTCACAGAGTAGATGGCAGACGCACAAAGCTTTATTGAGACAAACAGATGACAATCACTTAATAGGGGAATTCGCAGAGAGGGTGAATACACCAGTAAAGGGCGGCAAGGAGGGGCCAACACACTTAAAGTCCAACACCGAGAGCCAAGGAATAGTCTCTGTAGCAATTGTAATCCAACAGGGGGGGGGTGCGAGTTTCTGTAGCAATTGTAATCTAACAGGAGGGGGCGGGGGGTCAGCACAGGAACAGTTCAAGTAAAACAGGGAGAGAGCATGTACTCACGGATCCGACAGGTTGCCTGGTCTCCCAGGGATAAAACGTCTGGGTCCTCGGGCGACTGGCAGGCAGGCATGCAATCTCTCCCCTAGGCTGGGGGGTCTCTGGATCCCTGGCAGCTAGCAGGCAGTCCTGCGATCTTTCCCCTAGGCTGGGGTCCCTGGATCTCTGGCAGCTGGCAGGCAGTGGCTGGGGGTCTCTGGATCCCTGGTGGCTCACAGGCAGTCTTCCCCTGCCCTGGGGGTCTGTGGATCCCTGGTGGCTCGCAGGCAGTCTTCCCCTGCTCTGGGGGGGGGTCTTAGGCAGGCTTGAGTCTCTGCAGAGTCTGGACACGAAGGTCCCGCTGCAGCTGGGGCTCCATCAGTGACTGCACAGTGGTGAATACCCCGGGAGCGCCTGGCATCAGCTTCTTAAGCTGATGTCGGATGCCCCCTGGTCACTTGGGCGGGCAACCAGGGCGGGCCAGAGCTGGCGTGCCTCATTGCAATGAGGCACGCCCCCTGGGCAGGGGCTGCGCCTCTCGGTAGCGCAGCCTTTGTCCAGGGACATCCGCAAGCGCGGGAACTTCCCGTGCTCGCGCTGCAGATGCCAGGGCTCACGCAGCGCCAGCCTGTCGCCGCGATGCCTTTCATCTCTGCAGGAGGTGAGAGGGGCCGCGCCTCTCGTTCTGAGGCTCAGCTTCAAAAGCCGCGCCGGGACAGCAGGAGACGGCAGGGACAGCAGGGGGGCCTGAGGGGAAGGACGAGGGATGGCGGGGACAGCAGGAGGGCCTGAGGGGGGAAGCAGCTGTGACACTCCTCCCTCTTCCATTTCACAAGTGCCGACAAGGGGGACCCAACCAGGTTCCCTTGAAGGCACTTGTGAGCCCTGACTTAGCTACTGTAGATCTTGTTGGCAGGAAAGGCCGTCTGCATTTTGGTGTTGGCTTCCCCGTCTATATCAAATGGTGAAATTAAAGGGCTGAAGGGCGAGGCACCACCTAAGGAGGTGCCCATTGTCCCCGGAAACCCTGTTCAGGCATGTGAGGGGGTTGTGATCGGTGACAATGGTGAACTCCCAGCCGTACAGGTAGGGCTGTAGTTTCTTTAGGGCCCAGACTATGGCCAGACATTCTTTCTCCACCGTAGCATAGGCAACTTCCTGGTCCAGTAGTTTGCGGCTGAGGAAGGCGACGGGATGTTACTCCCCAGCCTCGTTGACTTGGCTGAGGACAGCCCCTAGGCTGTAGGTGGAGGCGTCTGTCTGCACAAGGAAGCGTCTGTTGTGGTCAGGGGCGGCCAGGACGGGGTTGCTCGCCAGGGCAGCTTTGAGGTCACGGAAGGCGGATTCACAGGCCGAGGCCCAGGTCACTATCCGGGGACTGTTCTCTCAGGTCAGGGCGGTCACGGGCGTCGAGGCTAATGACGTAACTAGTCTGGTCTAACTTGTGAAAAACCTTGTAGGGTCCTTCCCAGGTGTGCTGGAGCTTGTTCTGGGGGTTGGGGGCGATCTTGAGCACCTGCTGCCCTTCAGTGAACTCGCGACCGCGTGCCTTCTGGAGGTGGTCGTGGGCCATGGTGGCCAGGCGGGTCAGCCTCTCCTGCAGCTCGAGAACGTAGGGAACGACGGGGGTACCTGTGTCCTCTATTTGCCCTTCCCAATGCTCCCAAAGCAGGGATAGGGGACCGTGGACCTTCTGCTCGTACAGGAGTTCAAAGGGGGAGAACCCCATTGACTCTTGCGGTACCTCCCAATATGCAAACAGCAGGTGAGGGAGGAGCTTATCCCAGTCTGCCTCCCCGTCAAGGGTCCCGTGAAGGACCTCAGAATGCTCTTCAGTGTTCCATTGAAGCGCTTGCAGAGGCCATTGGTTTGGGGGTGATAGGGAGTGGTCCGGATCACCCGTACCCCGCACGTGCGCCAGAGGGATTGGATAACCTCGGACATGAACTGGGTACCCTGGTCGGTCAAGATCTCGCTGGGGAAACCCACCCGAGAGAAAACGGTGACTAGGACCTCGGCCACTTTAGGGGTGGAGATGCTGGAAAGGGGACAGCCTCGGGTTAGCGGGTGGCGTAATCCACCACTGTGGATGTACCACTTTCCGGACTTACTGGGCCGGGCCAGGGGTCCCAGAATATCTACAGCTACCCACTGAAAGGGCTCGTCAATGATGGGTAAGGGGCGGAGCGGGGCCTTGGGGTGATCCCCTGGACGTCCCTTCCTCTGACAGATGTCACAGGTCTGACAGAAGTGAGCTACGTTCTGGGTGTTACCTGGCCAGTAGAAAGCTTGGGTCAGCCGCAGTCCTGTTCTCCTCCTACTCAGGTGGCTGGCTACTGGAATGTCATGGGCTATCTGGAGTAGCGGGAACCTGAACCGTCTAGGCACTATCAGTTGTTTGGAGCTAGCAGAGGTGGCTTGGGACTGCCTCACAGTACAACAGCCCCTGCTCCCACAAAGCTGGTCTCCACCCCCCTCCTGCTGCACTGCGGTGGCCTGGGTCCTAAACTTAGCCAAGGTGGGGTTTGTGGCTACCTCCCGCTTGAAGGTCCCAGGTCAGGGGAAGGTCGGGGTCAGGTGGGGGTTCACTCACCGGGTTCATGCTGGGGGAAGGTCCCATGGTGGCTTCGTCTGTAGGAGGACCTCGACCTGCTTGGCTCCGGGTCACCGCCCCGACGTACTGGCATCGTAGCTCCCCTAGGTCATTGCTGAGCAGAGCATCTGCCGGGAGGCCACCCATGATGCCGATCTGGCACTGTTGCTCCCCGAACCCATAGTCGAGGTGTACGGATGCTCTGGGGATATGATGTCTGGCTCCTCCCGCTAGCTCGATGGCGAATCCAGGGCCGGGTTGGATGGCTTCCAGCCGGATCACTCAGGGGTTGGCGATGGTCAAGAAGGCCCTCGTATCCCGTAAACTGGTGGCAGGTTGCCTTTCCACCCGCACGGCCTGCAAGTGGCGCTGTTTCTGGGTAGGGTATGTAGCCCCCGGGGGTGGACACTGTAAACCCCCCGGGAGTGGTTGTCTTCTTGGGGGCTCATCCATTCACTGGGAGGCGTAGGCAGTGGTTCTTCTGCGGGATGGAGTCCCAGGTAGTGGACCGGCTTCGGGAGGTGGGGCAGTTGGCTTGGAGGTGCCCCGGTTGGTTGCACCCGTAGCAGCGGCGCTCCTGCGGAGTTGGCAGTGGTAGGTGGGGGCCCGTTTTGGCAGAGGTGGTGGAGGGTGGGGCCCTTGGCGGCTCAGGGGCCCGCCATTTCCAATGTGGCTTGATGGCCAGGATCTCGTCAGCCAGGGCAGCGGCCTTTGCAAGGGTGGTAGGGGATTTCTCTCTTACCCACCCGCGCACCTCCGCCAGGCGTTGGTTGTAGAATTGCTCCTTCAGAAAGGCTTGGAGGATTTCTTCTGTGGTGTGGACCAGCTCCCCCTCTAGCCACTGACAGGACTGCGACATCTTGTGCGCATACATCCGGTAGGACGGCTCCGCATGGCAGGGAAGGTCACGGATGCACGCCCGGTGCACTTCTGGGATCACTGCATAATACTACAACACAGTCTGTTTGACCCAGGTGTAATCTCGGCCGTCCACATAATCCAGAGTGTGGTAGGCCGCAGCCGCACCCCCTTCTAGCAGATCCACGAGGTGCCGTATCCAATCCATGCTTGGCACCTCCATGAGCTGGCACTGCTGCTCAAAGTCCTAAAAGAACCCTTCTATTTCCCCGGTGGCTTCGTTGAAGGATTTAAAGTCCTTGAAGCTGACCCAGGAAGGGGGGTAACCCGCGGCCCTGGGGCTGGAAGGGCCGCTTAATTCACGGTGGCTCCCTTGGCTCTCTCTTTCTTGCGCCCTCCGGATAGCCTCTCGCTTGTCCTCTGCTGTGGCGTCTGGCCCCAGGAGGGCCATCTCTTCCTCCACCCACATGAGCCAGGGGTTCTTGGGCCCTGGGCCATGACTTGCTGGGGGGGCTGGGGTTGACCTGCTCTCCTCCCTTGCTGGGGTGTCCTGGGGATCAGCTTCCTCAATGGCTGAGACCAGATCCTCTTTGGCTAGGCCCCTCCAGGAAAGGGCCAGCTGCTCGGCCCTCTCCTGCAGACATGACATAGTCCACTTCCTGTATTCGCTGGGCCAGGCCTGTTCCCCCATCCACTGGCTTTCACTGCCTACCATCTCCTCAGTGTCCTGATCCCACCGCTGCCAACCAGTATGTGACGGAGAGTAGGCAGGACAGAACACACAGAGTAGATGACAACCGCACAAAGCTTTATTGAGACAAACAGATGACAGTCACTTAATAGGGGAATTTGCAGGGAGGGTGAATACGCCAGTAAAGGGAGGGAAGGAGGGGCCAACACACTTAAAGTCCAACACAGAGAGCCAAGGAAGAGTCTCTGTAGCAATTGTAATTCAACAGGGGGGGTCAGCACAGGAACAGTTCAGGTAAAACAGGGAGAGAGCATGTACTCATGGATCCGACAGGGTGCCTGGTCTCCCAGGGATAGAACATCTGGGTCCTCGGGCGACTGGCAGGCAGGCTTGCAATCTCTCCCCTAGTGAACATTGGGGTTGATTTACTAAAACTGGAGAGTGCGAGATCTGGTGCAGCTCTGCATAGAAACCAATCAGCTTCCAGGTTTAATGTCAAAGCTTAAGGCTGAGCTCCAGTCAAACTAAAAACTGTAAAAAACAGCCACTCACATGTCCCTCGATCCAGCGGTGTCCTCACCAGAGCAGTCCTTACTGGCTGTCCTCGCTTCCCGGTCCAAGTGTGAGTGTTTTTACATTTAGGAACAAGCAACATAAAGTACAAAAAATGTTTTATTAACCAACTATATACAGTACAGTAAGCTACAGGTGGAAACTAGGGCATACTCCCAATAGTAGTGGGCACAGAGTAATGGCCACACACAGTGCCTACAATGCACAAGTTCTTCCAGCCCGAGGGAGAATAAACATAGTCGGGATTGTTATAATAAACCGTATCTCAACAGTTACACGAGTTCCGGCTGCTTCTGGCCATGCAGTGATGTGGGATTGCTGACAGGTTCACCGGACAGTAGGTGGCAGCATGTGGGGAAAAGCAAGATGGTTGCCTATCAGTTTCCGGGACCAACATGGAGTGCAATCAGTTGTAAGTGATGTCACGCTGCCTCTGTTCGTAAGTATGAGTTGTACATAAGTAGAATGTTCGTAACTCGGGGACTACCTGTACTCAGAGTCAATGTCATTTAGCCCTCTGGGTTAGAGCATACTAAGTGTGTCTGATACAACACATACATCCTTCTGAGTTGGGAACAATGGTAAAATATAGCAGCCAGACAGACAGGGGCTGGATGACTGTGGCAGGTTTTGGCATCCCGGATGGTACTTGGGGACTTATGTTTATTGCCCTCCACCACACATCCTGGAGCCCACTGAAGTTCAGGTTGGCCTGGGAACCTAGGCTGTGGGTCTCGGGAGTGGGCCTTTACATATGTGCACATTGTGTGCTGTCAAAGGAGAGATGCAGCAAGCTGATGAAAAGGGGGACAAGTTCTGCCTTCTACCCTTGAAATGCTATGTAGTACTGTAAGCATCAAGAAGAACGTGTCCCTGGGTTTGCTGCATAAAGATCTTTCTTCTCAGAAAATGCAATGGTGTGGAGTGCTATATTAATATGGCTTGTGGATACCTAACCTGCCCCTAAGAGGCGACCTCCTAACGTGTGCCCAGAGGGTAGACTGTTTAGTCTGTCAGGTACAAGCCTAACAGTCCTGCAACTGAGGAGTCATATCCCTCTGGAGTGATCTACATGGAGGAAAGAAGCGGCGCTTCTTGTTGAATGTCCTATCCAATTGGTCCAAGGAGATTCTTTCATGTCTAAGTCTGTACTAAATAAAGAAAGCACTGTCTATTTGTTTGTATATTTTGTCTGTTTGGTTTGTCATGTGACTACCAAAAGCAATGGTATCTGCCGAAACAACAATATATAGGATTCAACAGACTGAAATCTGATTGTTTGTTGCTAACACAACATGCATCTTCCACAGACTTGAATCCCAGAGACAGTAAACAGTCCTTGAGCTTGAGTTTTTTTTTTAGGCTCTATTAAGGGAATTTAACGTGGATGAGGTAAGAGCTGTATGGATGCCTAATGGAACTACAATTGAGGACAACTTCCTGGAACTATGTACAAGTCTTTTATACAAAGAATCCTCTTCTTGGAGAGATCTCCAGTCTCTCCTGGTGTACCACCCCAGACCCCACATGCATAAATCTCCTCTATCTAGCTGTCTGAAGGAATCCCTGGACATGGGATCCTGTGCCTGCCACTTTGATGTGAAACAGTCCTGGGCAAGGAGCTAATCCAGTTTTGCACCAGAGTGCTTCTTTCCCCTCAACTGGCCCAGGGGATGTAGGATTACTCACCCAGCCCATATGCCTATGAGATGGTAAATTGGTGGCTGCCTTCAGGCCTTCCGCTGGGCCAGCTACTTACCTGCTGCACTGGTGGTCTTCTCTCTGGGGGGCGATGAGGTCTGAGCTTTCCTTCTCTCAGCACAACTGTACCCCCTCCCAGGCTTCTGCACCTCATCCTTTTCATTCCATCTTCCCCCAAACTTTCCTGCTGTTGAACAGGCTCAGACACTCTTAAGGGCTGTCCTGACCCCATGCCAAGCCTCCTGTCTAGTATTGGCCAAAATCCCTTGAGAGTGAAGACCGTCTCCTCCTCACCCTCACTCACTGAGCTCTAGAGACTCCTCCAAGTCTCTAGATCAGTCAGAGGTATCAGGGAGCTGCTCTGCAGAGCCTCTCAGCCCTGACCCGAATTTGACCCTGCTAACTATATGGGAGGGATCTGTTGTTGAGGGAGGAATCTATTGTTGGTGTCTGCTGGAGGGTCTATTGATGCTGGCTGCAAGGCATCTATTTTACTGCTTTTCTTGTTATCATTGACAAATTCCATACAGATACTTAGGACCACAAAATGATACTTGGTTCTGTATTCTCTAAACGGAGCTGTAGTGTGAGGTGGATAGGGGATAGAACCAAAGGGCGGTGCTTGGAGGTGGATAGGGGGTAAACCAAGGGACGGTGCTTGGAGGTGGATAGGGGGTAAACCAAGGGACGGTGCTTGGAGGTGGATAGGGGGTAAACCAAGGGACGGTGCTTGGAGGTGGGAGAACAAAGGGATGGTGCTTGTAAGTGGGTAAGAGGGTAGAACCAAGGGATGGTACTTGGAAGTGGGTAGCAGGGGGGAACCAAGGGACTGTGTTTGGAGTTGGGTAGGGGGGGAACAAAGGGATGGTGCTTGGAAGTGGGTAGGGAGGTAGAACCAAGGGACGGTGCTTGGAGGTGAGTAGGGGGGGTGAAGACAAGTAGTGACTCAGAAGTGGGGGGTACCTGCACCCATTCTCTGAAAAGAAAACCCTTTAGACACAATGGTCTCTAAAGGGACTGAATACCAAAACTGAACTTTTTGCATTAGAATAAATACGGAAGTTTACAGTAACTTTATATACATTTTTTTTAATTGTCATAATCATGAGAAATGCGCTATAAAAAGCACAAATCCTCTCCCAGGTCTAACCTATTAGCCAGCAGCCAAAAGGAATACACACCCTGGTATTCACAAAGCGAACACAAAAATATCAGCACTAGTTAGTGAAACCTCTCAAATATCAAAGTGATTATATCCAATTCCCTTCACATACAATGTAGTGTAATACTTAAATGAATATAACATATATGATATGATGACATTCAAAGATCCCAATAGTGAAGTCTGTGATCAATAAATTATACTTTATATTCCCCAAAGTCTTCAACTGCCAGAAAATATTCCACCAGTGTGCTCTGTGGGCTTTGGGAAAAAAAATAAAGACTCACCAGAATGTACTGACCCCCTAAAATTACATTAAATGAGTCAAACAATCTTTTCACCATAGGGTTTGATTAAACAGATACTCAGGTCAGCATCCTCTCCTAGATTTATCTGGGTACTCTTTAGGTAGGATTCCCCACATCGCTACTCTCAATTCAACAAATCCATTCTCTTGGCAGATGTAGAAAAATCGGTTTATTATTCAAGTTTCATGAGACTTCCCGGCAGGTAAGTGTGCATGGTCCAGGATGTCCCACCAGTATTTCTCCATGTACAGTGGGGATCGAAAGTTTGGGCACCCCAGCTAAAAATTTGCATTAATATGCATAAAAAAGCCAAGGAAAGATGGAAAAATCTCCAAAAGGCATCAAATTACAGATTAGACATTCTTATAATATGTCAACAAAAGTTAGATTTTATTTCCATCATTTACACTTTCAAAATAACAGAAAACAAAAAAATGGCGTCTGCAAAAGTTTCGGCACCCTGCAGAGTTAATATCTTGTACTGCCCCCTTTGGCAAGTATCACAGCTTGTAAACGCTTTTTGTAGCCAGCCAAGAGTCTTTCAATTCTTGTTTGAGGTATCTTTGCCCATTCTTCCTTACAAAAGTCTTCCAGTTCTTTGAGATTTCTGGGCTGTCTGTCATACACTACTCTTTTAAGGTCTATCCATAGATTTTCAATTATGTTGAGGTCAGGAGATTGTGAAGGCCATGGCAAAACCTTCAGTTTACGCCTCTTGATGTAATCCCCCGTGGATTTTGAGGTGTGTTTAGGATCATTATCCATTTGTAGAAGCCATCCTCTCTTTAACTTCAGCTTTTTCACAGATGGCATCAAGTTACCATCCAAAATTTGCTGAAATTTTATTGAATCCATTTTTTCTTATACTCGTGAGATGTTCCCTGTGCCACTGGCTGCAACACAACCCCAAAGCATGATTGATCCAACCCCATGCTTAACAGTTGGACAGAGGTTCTTTTCATTAAATTCTGTGCCCCTTCTTCTCCAAACGTACCTTTGCTCATTCCGGTCAAAAAGTTCAATTTTAACCTCATCGGTCCACAGAACTTGTTTCCAAAATGCATCAGGCTTGTCTATATGTTCATTTGCAAAGTTCAAACAATGATTTTTGTGGTGAGGACGTAGAAGAGGTTTTCTTCAGATGACTCTTCCAAGAAGACCATATTTGTACAAGTATTTCTTTATAGTGGAATAGTGTACCACAACTCCAGTGTCTGCCAGATCTTTCTGGAGGGATCGTGCAGTCAAACGTGGGTTTTGAATTGTTTTTCTCACAATCCTGCGAGCTGTTCTGTCTGATATTTTTCTTGGTCTTCCAGATGTTGCTTTAACTTCCACTGTTCCTGATGACTGCCATTTCTTAATTACATTCCGAACAGAGGATATTGACATCTGAAAATGCTTTGCTATCTTCTTATAGCCTTCTCCAGCTTTGTGAGCGTCAACTATTTTCAGTTTCAGTTTTCTAGACAACTGCTTAGAAGAACCCATGGTGCTGATTGTTGGGGCAAGGTCAGATGAGTCTGGGCATTTAAAACCTTTGAGATTGACATAACCTGGTCTTCCCAGACGATGATTGAGAACAATCCATGACACTGGCAGGTCTCAGCTTTGCAAAGGGGGCAGTGCATGCTATAAATTCTGCAGGGTGCCCAAACTTTCAATCCCCACTGTATATAAAAAGACAAGTCAGGTGCAGAATGAAAAAATGTGTTTTGTTCCATTTCATTTTGATTCTTATTTAACCACTAGGGGACCGCCCCCAGTACATATACTGTGACAAGGTGGCCCCTGTGTGCAGGATTATGAATATAAACGTGATCCTGCATTTACAGGTAGTGGGCGCACGAGGGCCGATCATGACCCCTGGAGTCAATCACCGGGTCCCAGCAGATAATTACCCTCCTGAGCCCGGTGATTGCTGTCAAACACTGACAGGGAGGACTGCTGCATTGTTTACAATGCAGCTCTCCTCCCTGTCAGTTTGGGCACACTGCTCAGGATGGCTGAGCACAGCCACCCCGATCAGTGTGCTTACAGTGAAGCACACCCCCCGCCCCCTAGTAAAACACTCCTATCACACAGTTAATGCTTTGATTGCCTCTCATTGTTAACCCCTTCCTGCCCAGTGCCATTAGATTAGTACAGTGTCAGTGCTTTTTTCAGCACTGATCACTGTATTGGTGTCACTGGGGATGTCAGTGACCCCAATTCAGTTCCCCCCCAGTGTCAGAATGTCCGCCGCAGTCCCGTCATAAGTCGCTGATCGCCCCACCACTTCTCCCCCAGTAAGTGCAGTGTCAGTAGCTCACTGTCACTTGATACATTGCACACAAAACCGCAGTGTTTGCAGAATCAGGCCTGATCTCTGCTAGCACTTGCAGGTAAATTTTGATGACTCTCATATGCAGCAGAGTGCCAGTACTAGTGTTGCTCTACCTTTTGGTGAACTGGCGAGCACCAGTGGCCCAGTACATCCTGGTCTTTCACATACCAGCACTTCAGTATCACTTGATGATGTGGCGAGCCCCATAAGTGCAGTACAAGCTGGTGCGGTGGTGAGCACAAGTATTGTCCTGCAACCACCAAGAATTCGCACATAGGCCCATAGAGCCCCTAGTATCCTTTCGGATGTGCTTGCAAATCCTGATTGGCAGCCCACAAATTCTGCAGCACCCGTACTGTCCCCATTCACTGCCCAATCCGGAATTCAGGTGGAAACAGCAAATTTAACTACTCCCCTTGATTTGTTTGGAGCTGTTTTTCAAGGAAGATCTGTATGCTTTGATTGTGGATCAAAGCATGTTATATGCACAACAATTTATCGCCGCCAACCCAAATTCAAACCTTGCCAGACCATTCGCATGGAAACCCATTACGGTTTCCAAATTGAAATTTTTTGGTGGCCTAACCCTCGACATGGACATTACTAAAAAAATGAATTGCTGTTGTATTGATTCATCATATGCCCGTGTTCTCTGCTGCCATGGTCAGGCATAGATATGAGAGTATAATGTGTTTTATGCATTTCAATGACAACACACTCTGTCGTCCAAGTTCAGCCCTTCACAAATCACCTTAACCAAAAATTTGCAGATGTCTATACTCCGCAGCAAAAAATCTGCGTTGATGAGTCCCTCATTCATTTTTCTGGCTGCCTTGCATTCAAACAATTTCTCCCCAGCAAGCGTGCCAGATATGGGGTCAAGATGTAGAAGATCTGTGAGAGCGCAACAGGCTATACTTAGAGGTTTCAGATTTACAAGGGAATAGATAGTCACGTGGAGCCCCCTGGATGCCCAGGCTACATGGGGAGCAGTGACAAGATAGTTTGGGACTTGGTGTCATCATTTCTCCATATGGGGTACCACTTATACGTGGACAATTTTTTTTCAAGCGCGCCACTATTTAGACATTTGTACAATCTTGGAATTGGCACATGTGGCACCGTGTGACCTAATGTGTGCCCACCATTAGAAGTGGGTGGATGCAGGGCAGTATATTCTAATGGTGGGCATACCACACACTTTTTCTGGCAGAGATTTCTTCTCATTTTTTCATTCAGTCCACAGGCTGCATCCAAAAAAAAGAACATATCATATACACCCAACAAGTATCAGCAATGTACTGGTACATCACTGAACTTTGAATGGTTATACCAGGATAATGCCTACAGCTGCAGGCATCATCCTGGTATCGTTTTTTTCAGCCAGTGATCAGCTTTAATGTAAAAGCAATTCTAGTGGCTAATTAGCTGCAGGATTGCTTTTACAAGCAGCGGGAGATGATCCCCCCTCCACCACTGCCTTCCACGGCCTTCTCGGGCAGTCCCGTGCCATCGGGGTAACCTGAGAATGCAGCTTGTGTTTCTGCCAGCTAACCATAGAGCTGATTGGAGACTATCTCTGTCACAAGATGAATAACATAGCCTCACTAAATGCCAGACGACGTATCTCTCCTTTTAAAAGGTCTTTCCTAAACAAGGAACTAGCCGCCCTTCATACTGACATCATCTTTGTACAGGAGACCCACTTCGCCTTATCTAAGACACCGTCCTTCCACCTCATAACTTTCACAACACGATTTTTAGCTTCCCACCACAAAAAAAACAAATAGTCATGACCGCAATCAAAGACTCACTCCACTTTCAACTCCATTCAGAATATGCTGACCCTTCTGACTGCTTCCACATTCTAGTGGGACTGATAGAAAATAACCTCTTCACATTGGTAAATGTATATGGCCCTAATTCAAACCAACTACGATTCTACAAACAACTCATTACCAAAATATCATTAATGAAACAAGGTCAATTACTAATCGGGGGAGACTTCAACATAGTAAACAACGTACAAATGGACACCTCTTCTGGAAAACGAGCCAGAAAAGTAGCCTTGAACAATTTGTCTACAATACCAACCTATATGATATTTGGAAATGCCAACACGGCTCCAAAAAGGACTACTCATACTTCTCACCCTCCCAACTCTCATACTCCAGGATAGTGGACACTACAACTCATTTCTTCATCCTCAATAGGCTCTATAACTTGGTCCGACCATGCTCCCATCACCATTGAACTGACTACATCCAATAGAATGAAAATCCCTAGAGTGTGGAGGTTAAACGCTACTGACAGACCCTGTTCACAAGTAAAAGATTATAGACGCTCATACTCTTTTTTTAATCCAACAATACTCCTGATGTAACCATTAGTACCCTGTGGTCTACTTATAAAGCTTTTATGTGAGGAATACTAATTCAAATAGCTTCCCAAGCCTCATCCCGTAGGAGACACCAAATAGAAGAGGCCCTTGCCTCTATATAATCTAAGGAAGGAAACAACAACAAAAATCCCTCACAACAGAATTCCTCTGCCCTCTTAAAAGAGAGGGAAAAACTCAGATCCCTTTTGTTATTCCAATATGACCTAAACTTAAAAAAAATTAAAGCCAACTACTATTCTCTAAATAACAAAGAGGGCTCCCTCCTAGCAAGAGCAATCAAGCGCCAACGCCTCAAATGCAAAATCCAAACAATCTGACACCCAAGATCCAACAAACCATTAACTAATCCATTAGCTATAGCAAATACATTTGCAGACTTCTATAAAACACTCTATAACCTCAAGGATGATAGAGAGACTCCCCAACCCTCACCCTCTGAGATAAACACCTTCTTATAATCAGTTAAACTTCCAACCCTATCTGCAGAACAACTGCAAAATATTTCCCAACCCTTTAACACTAAAGAAATTGAATTCGCCATTAGATCCTTACCACTCCACAAATCTCCAGGTTGTGATGGATATTCTAACAGATATTATAAACAATTTTCCATTACACTTTCTCCACGCCTTGCCAATCTCTTCAATACAATAGCCTCCACAGGCATCATACCTGGAAACATGTTACAATCTACCATAACAACTTTCCCTAAAATGGGGAAAGATCCTCAAAAAGTACAAAACTACAGACCCATATCGCTCATAAATAAATACATCAAATTAATAGCCCATAGACTGCTTTCCCTTCTCCCCTCCTTAGTACATCCAGACCAAGTAGGTTTCATACCAGGCCGACAAGCCCCAGAAACCACTAGACGCCGAATTTCACTAATACATAACCTCCAGGAACACCGCACATCCTCAATACTATTCTCACTCGATGCAGAAAAAACATTTGATCAAATACACTGTGGCTTCATGAAATCAGTCCTACAAGAATTTGGAATCACAGGGTGGCTACAAACAGCAATTATGTCTTTATATTCATCTCCATTGGCCAAAGAATTAACAGATGGAGTAATCTCACATCCATTTTGACATATCGAATGAAACAAGACAAGGTTGCCCGTTATCCCCAATAATGTTTGCACTACTAATTGAACCTTTAGCAGCAAAAATTAGACAAGACCCCTGATAACAGGTATACACCTACATGACACTGAACACAAAATAAGCCTATTCACAGACGACATAATCCTAATGGTCACTAACCCAGTTAGATCCCTCCACCAAATAAGAGAACTCCTAAATTCCTACACTGCAATCTCCTACTACAAACTAAACGAATGTTGGAGACAGCGTGGAGAAATGGGCTCCTTATATCACATCATCTGGTCCTGCAAATCCATACGTTCCTTTTGGAATAACATCTTCACAATAATCTCAGAAATAGCAGGTAATGTAGTACAGCCTACCCCAGAATTAGCTCTTCTCCATATCGACATAGATAAATTCTCTCCCAAACTTCGTAATATTATTATACACATTCTCTATTCATCCAAAAACAATATCACATCCCTATGGAAATCCACAACTTCCCTATCCATAAATAAAGTGACAAATAACTTAAATACTCAGTGTGATATGGAAAAGAGATTCTCTATATCCCACTTCTCCTGCCCTAAATTTCATAGATCTTGGTACTTATGGTCACTTCATCCCAAATGCACAGTCCAGATATGATACCATCACCGTTTGGAGTATAACACTATATGTGATACGTATTACCTTTCTCCTCTATGGCTGGTATTGTTCATTTTCCGTTCATTACTGCATTTATTTGTTCACTACCCTCTCCCAATCCCCCCCCCCATTACCCCACCTCCATTCCTTCCCAAGGTTCCCCTGTGTATGAGTGTCTTTAGAGATGGATACCTGTCCCTACTCCAAATGTATCCTAGGCCTACAACAAGGTACCTGCACCATGCTTATCCTCAAACCATATACACGTACATTTGTGAACCTATTGTCCTTCCTGTTTATATTGCCCCTACCATGTTATTTGTAATACTTCAATAAAAACTAATTGAATATAAAGCATGTTATGTTTGGTATCTATTTACTTGGCATACCATCATATTTTATATTTTGCCAAATATTTAGCCAATATATTGTGTTTTGTGTATTAAAAGTAAAAAAAATTGCATTTGAAAAATTGCTGCGTGAGTATTATGTGACATAAAAAATGCAGCACCCACCATTTTATTCACTTGGGTGCCTGCTTTAAACAAATATATAATGTTTTAGGGTTCAAAGTAATTTCTTAGAAAAAAATACAGATTTTTTTCATGTGAACAAAAAGTGTCAGAAAAGGTTTAGTCTTCAGTTGGTTAGAAGAGTGAGTGATGTGTGGCATAAACTTCTAATGCTGGCCATAAAATGTCCCCACCCCCAAAAACGACCCCTCTTTGGAAAGTAGACACCCCAAACTATTGGCTGAGAGGCATGTTGAGTCAATAGAAGAATTTATTTTTTTCCATAAGTTTTTGGAAAAAAAAAAAATTATATATATATATGTCATGGACTGCCAGTGCCTCTTCCATCCCCCGCCATATCCCTCCACCCCTCCCTTCCCCCTTGCACATTCAAATGTCTGTGGGGCTTTCATGGACAGGGCTGGGCCGGCCGTTGCTGAGGCAACCTAGCCGCATCCCACTTGGTCTTCAAAAGACCCACACAGGAAGCAGCTTTCCTCCCTCTGTTCCTGTCCATGCTGCTGGAATCATCTTGCTCCCAGAAAGATGCTGGGATGCTCAGGTGAGGGGGACCGAGCCTCCCCAGCCAAACCCCCTGCGCACTCTGCAGAGCCCCAAAAGGTCAGGACTGTAGCCCTCTGCAATACCCCAGGGTTGGGAGTCTCCACAGATCTGCATGAGCCTTCTCCTCAAAGGTCAGACCCCACAGCTGAGACCCTGCCAGTCTGTAAGCCTGTCTACTGGGCACCCTTGCACCCTGTCTGCTGCTGAGGGACCCTGCACACTATCCATGACTGCGTGTCCCTGGAAGCTGTCTGCTGCTGAGTGCCCTGGGAGCTGCTGCTGAGGGACCCTGCACACTATCCGTGGCTGCGCGTCCCTGGAAGCTGTCTGCTGCTGAGTGCCCTGGGAGCTGCGGCTGAGGGACCATGCACACTGTCCGTGGCTGCGTGTCCCTGGAAGCTGTCTGCTGCTGAGTGCCCTGGGAGCTGCTGCTGTCTGCTGATCGCTGGTTGTCCCTGGAACGCTGACCGCTGGTCGTCCCTGGCTGGAGCCGCCTGCCGCTGAGGGTCTGCAAGCTGCTTACCGTGAGTGTCCTGAACTGTCCCCGCTGTGTGCACCAACCACCCGTGTTCTGAACTGTCCCCACTGTGTGCACCGACCACCCGTGTCCTGAACTGTCCCTGTTGTGCGCACTGACTACCTGTGTCCTGAACTGTCACCGCTGTGTGCACCAACCACCCGTGTTCTGAACTGTCCCCGCTGGGTGCACCGACCACCCGTGTCCTGAACTGTCCCTGTTGTGTGCACCGACCACCCATGTCCTGAACTGTGCCTGCTGTGTGCACCGACCACCCGTGTTCTGAACTGTCCCCGCTGTGTGCACCAACCACCCGTGTCCTGAACTGTCCCTGTTGTGCGCACTGACCACCTGTGTCCTTAACTGTGCCTGCTGTGTGCACCGACCACCCGTGTTCTGAACTGTCCCGCTGTGTGCACCGACCACCCGTGTCCTGAACTGTCCCTGTTGTGTGCACTGACAACCTGTGTCCTGAACTGTGCCTGCTGTGTGCACCGACCAACCGTGTTCTGAACTGTCCCCAGTGTGTGCACCGACCACTCATGTCCTGAACTGTCCCCGCTGTGTGCACTGACCACCTGTGTTCCGAACTGCCTCGCTGTGTGTGCACTGACCACCCGTGTCCTGATGGCATGCCCGGAGTATAGCTACCTGTGGTGCCCCTGAGTGCTTGAGCCATCGCTACCCGTTAAGTCCCCGTGAACCCAATGACCCTAGAAAGCTGGGTGGGAGCTGTGCTGTGGCCAGACTCCACAGCTAGAGTCCCGTTGAGACCTCGAGGCCCCTGCCCAGTGGTAGGTTACCGCCTGTTGCCCGAGGCCCCTGCCCAGGGGTAGATTGCAACCTGTTGCCCGAGGCCACTGCCCAGGGGTAGATTGCCTCCTGTTGCCCGAGGCCCCTGCCCAGTGGCAGGTTGCCGCCTGTTGCCCGAGGCCCCTGCCGAGTGGTAGGTTGCCGCCTGTTACAATATATATATGTCAATAGTACACAAAATTATCACTTAAATGATTTATTGCTTACACATGCCATGGGTATATGTGGATCTTCTCCCCCAAATTCTTCTCCTGAGTATGGGGGTACCACATGCAAGAGACTTTTTAGCAGTCTAGCCAAGTACAGGACCCCAAAATCCAATAGGCACCTTCAGGCTTTTAAAGGGCTTTATTTCCTCATTACACTTCCTGACTACCTATCACAGATTCGGAGGCCCTGATAGCACCTAACCCTCCCAAATGACCCCTTTTTGGAAAGTATAAATAATAAATATAAAAGGAATTTGATACATTTTTAAATTCCTTGGGGTGTCTACTTTCCAAAAAGGGGTCATGGAAGGAATAGTGCCCGATCATTGGTGTCAATAGAAGAAACAATGATCCGTTTTTGGTATCAGTGTAATAAATAGTGCCCCATCATTGGTGTCAACAGAAGGACTAGTGCCCCATCATTGGTGTCAACAGAAGGACTAGTGCCCCATCATTGGTGTCAACAGAAGGACTAGTGCCCCAGCATTGGTGTCAATAGAAGGAATAGTGCCCCATCATTGGTGTCAATAGAAGGAATAGTGCCCCAGCATTGGTGTCAATAGAAGGAATAGTGCCCCAGCATTGGTGTCAATAGAAGGAATAGTGCCCCATCATTGGTGTCAGTGGGAGGAATAGTACCCCATCATTGGTGTCAATAGAAGGAATAGTGCCCCATCATTGGTATCAGTGGGAGGAATAATGCCCCATCATTGGTGTCAATAGAAGGAATAGTGCCCCATCATTGGTGTCAGTGGGAGGAATAGTACCCCATCATTGGTGTCAATAGAAGGAATAGTGCCCCATCATTGGTGTCAGTGTAAGAAATAGTGCCTCATCATTCGTGTCAATATAAGGAATAGTGATCCGTTTCTAGTATCAGTGTAAGGAATAGTGCCCTGTCATTGGTGTTAGTAGGAGGAATTGTGTTTTGTATAAATGATAATCTTCCCCAGGGATAATGGCAAGAAAAGAGTGGCATCTGGCCCATGGCCTACAGTTTGGAGACCACTAATATAGAGGGAAAAGAGATCCAAAATTCTATTGCATCTTCTAAAAAAGACTACTTGATTCAACAGATAATCCCTTCTTGTAGATCATCACATTTTTTTTGCTAACAAAGTAACTTTCAACAAGCAAGTAGAAATACTTCAGAAGACCCCTTTCCACATTGTGGTTGGAACTGAGAACTGTCATTCCAGAGTTAGGAATGGATTACCATCTTCCCAGATTACTGGAATCGGGACGTACGCTTTAAAAGCAAAGCCATGGTGTGATTACCCTCCACAGACTTCCCGTGAATGATTTTATTGACAGATATTTCTTTCTTACATCGTTTCAATCCAACAGGACTGCAGAATGAGCGACAACATCAGAAATTTCCGTCTTCGTGACGTTGAAGGAAATGAAGTTTATAATCGGGTCATCTTGCAGCTCTTCGGGTTACCGGGAAATGGGAAATCCTCCTTCATCAACTCCTGCAAATATGTCATCGATGGTGGAGAGTTTGTTGCCCACGCTGAGACTGCAAGCAGCGAAGGAGGAGGAATAACCACTAGAAGAATCCCTTATGAGCTCACTGAGTCAATATTGATGGTGGATAATCGGGGGATGCCAACACTGGACAGGTTCCAGACAGGAGAGATTTTTGCTCAGCTTGGTCTCAATTTTAAGAACCTTTAAAATGACCTCAGTGAAAATATTGTCAATAGTCAAAGCAATGTGCAGTAACCAAACATCACGAATGTAGAACCCGAGAGAGGGACAGACTGGTGTGAAGATGATATATGGGGGCATACAGTATGACAAGGGCGGAAGGGAGCATGACAACAGTGGGGGAGACTCACTAAAACTGGAGCACTCAGAATCTGGTGCAGTTGTGTATGGGAGCCAATCAGCTTCTAACTTCAGCTTGTTCAGTTAAGCTTTGACAATAAAACCTTGAAGCCGATTGGTTTCTATGCAGAGCTGCACCAGATTTTGCACCTTGCAGTTTTAGTAAATCACCTCCACTGTGTTGTATACTGGGATTGGTATAATGAGGGACAGTTATGTGTAGAGACGGTATACACTGCACACATATCTTATGTCTCAGACTACAATATACTCCTGAATTACTGTGCCAGGAGTGACAGTCTCACAGACACACATAAACATAAGGACAAAGGATCATTGTATATATATGTGATTTTGAACATCCATGCTGCCCTGTGGCAGTACTTCTGCTATAAGGCAGTTGGGAAGCTGTTAAAAAACATGGAAACTCTTCCATTGCATATGCTTTTCATCACACAAAATATGGAGAGGAAGCTAACACTTTATCTGAGCCTACCTTTATGAATGATTTGATTAGAACAGTTTGGTACTAAATAGTAGCCAGAAACTGATGAGACAATGAACTAATTGACCAGAAGATTGTAATGTACAGCACAGCTTCTAAAGTGCCAGAGGTAAAGCTGTGTAATGTACAACATACTGTATTCTCCATCATTGGTTTCAGAGGAAGGATGAATTTTCCCCATAGTTGGTGTCACTAGAAGGGTGGAACTATTATGTATTAAAGGTGCTTAAATTGTGTTGTCAATTCACGCAGTGCTTTACATATATATCGTACATCACCATCAGTCCCTAACCCTTGGAGCACATACAAGCAAAGGTCCCTAACTCACATTCATACATACACAGACTAGGACCAATTTAGACAGGAGCCTATTAACCTCCCAGCATGTCTTTGGAGAGTGGGAGGAAACTGGAGTACCTGGAGGAAACCCACATAGGCACAGGTGTAAGCCGTGTACCGGGGTGGGCTCCCCTGGATACAGTGAAGTTACGAACGAGGAAAGCAACCCCAACACCAGCTTTTGCCACAACAGAATTTTACTTAGATGTGGCAAATAAACACAACCTGTTAATTCATCTGTGTGTGGTGGCTCTTGATGCACTGACTCCAGCCTCAGTCCACTCCCTGTGAAAGTCCCCAACACTTTTAAATGGCCTTTTCCTGACAATCCTCTCCAGGCTGAGGTCATCCCTGCTGCTTGTGCACCTTTTTCTTCCACACTTTTCCCTTCCACATACTTTCTATTAATGTGCTTTGATACAGCACTTTGGGAACATCCAACTTCTTTTGCAATTCCCTTTTGAGGCTTTCCCTCCTTATGGAGGGTGTCAATGATGGTGTCAGGTCAGCAGTCTTTCCCATGATTGTGATTCCTACTGAACCAGACCGAGAGACCATTTAAAGGCACAGGAACCCTTTGCAGGTGTTATGGCTGAATGAGCTGATTAGAGAGGGACAATTTGAGCCGAGATTATTCCACCTTTTCACAATATTCTCATTTTCTGAGATTGTGGATTTGGGGTTTTCATGAGCTGTAAGCCATAATCATCACAATGATGGCAAATCACGGCTTGAACTATCTTGCTTTGCATGGAATGAGTCTATCTCATATATTAGTTTCACCTTTTAAGTTGCTGCACTGAAATAAATGAACTTTTGCACGATATTCTAATTTTTTGAATTTCACCCGTATGTTGTAATATGTTTTGAGTTAGTGCCCATAAAGCTGTACATTTAACGGCTGGATAGATACGTAGTTTTAAGTGCTAATTTCCATTGCAGGGAGGGAAATTTGTGGCCTAGGTTCCCAATGTTGAAAGGAGATAGAGCAGTAGATGGTAGTTTTTTCTTGTAAAATTTTATAAAGGATTGATATACCTTTTGTGCCCCTTGAAGTTGGTGAGTAGTATAGAGCTATGGTATCAGGTATAGGTGTATGGAGCTGGGGGTTATGCATAAGACAGTGTGCTATTTGGGTATATTGATAAGCTTTGGTGTAATACCCAGGCCTGCTCTTAATTGAGAGAAGGATTTAATTGGTAATGTGAAAATAAATCATTGATAAGTAAGTTGGGGTAGTTGGGCCATGTTTGAATGTTTAAATTTGGAATTAGAGACAAAGTGGAAAGTGGGAGCTTAATGAAAGAGACCTGAGTTTCTGTCCAGGGGAAGGTTAGAAATGTATGCCATGTTTTTTACTGCTGCAATAATTGTGGGGGAGAGATGTCTAAGAGTCTTTGCCTTAAGGCTATATAACCAGTGTTTTAGGTTGTTGCCAGGTACGGTGATACGCCCTATGTCTCCCTAGTGCGTTGTTGGGGCTGCGTTGAGCCATTCATTTATTTCAAATATTTTTATTGAAAGAATTTTATCAAAACAGTATATGGTACAACAAAGCGGTTCACATTAGGTACAGTGAGGTATATATGCAGTAATTTCCCTACCATTTGGCTAGGGACAGCATAAACAGAGGTTTCACTTAACTGAGAGGTATGCTTGACGGAGTGTGAACCAGGGTAAGGTGAGATACTGTGTATAGAGTGGGTAAGGTATAGAAGAGGGGCTGGGGGGGTAGGGTGGGGGGGGGGGGAAGGAACTAAGCACCAGTCACTTGACGAGGGTATGTACAATATGGTTACACGAGTATCATTTCATAGTGCAGTTAGGGTTTTGTAGCCATCTAGACGATTGGAGTTTAAATTTGTGATAAGAGGATTTGTGGAGTGCTGATCTATTTTCCATCTCGCATTGGAAGTTAAGGTCGGTGAAGAGATTGGAGATAGAAGGAGTTTTGGATGATTTCCATAATTTAGCGATGTTGGTTTTAGCAGCTGCTAATATGTGTATGATGATGGTGCGAAATTCTGCAGAGAGTTTATCAATCCCTGTATGTAGGAGAGCGAGAGCTGGGTTTTGTGTCATTGGGGATCCTTTCATTGAGGAGATCAATTGAAACACTTTGTTCCAATAGGATTTTAAAGATTTACATGCCCACAATATGTGGAAAATTGATCCTATTTCTCCACAATGCCTCCAACAATTGGGAGAGTGTTGATCGTAGTATATAGAGAATTTAGCCTTTGTGAGGTACCATTGGTGTAGAATTTTCATGTATGATTCCCAGTGTGAACTACATCTGGAGGCTTTATGGGTGATAATAAAGGTTCTTTCCCACGTGTGGGGTTGTATTGGTAGTGTGAGCGTTGTTTCCCAGTTGGATAGAGAAGTAGATTTTAAAGCAAACTTGGCGTTAGTTCTAAGTGAATAAAAGGTTGAGTTTCCTTTTTTGGTGTAATGTGGCCTTTGTAAGAGGCTGAGTGTAGTAGAGGGAATTTCTATTGTATGTGGAAAATTTAGTTGTTGTAAGAGGTGTGCTATTCGCATGTATGTGTAGTATTCGTTATTGGGTAGGTGGAATTTTTTTTGGAGGGTCGAGAAGGAGTCTAATTTAGTGTTTGTATAGATGTCTCTAATGTGTGAAATGCCTTGTTTCTCCCATTGCCGTAGATTTAGGGAGGGAATAATAAAGTATAAAGTCGTAATTGGGGTAGGGGTTGGTTTGGTGATCATATGGCCACATGCTAAAAGATTGTACCAGGCTTGGAGGGGGGCCTGTATGCAAGGGTGTTTGATTGTAATTTGGTGTTGAGTGGTTTGAGGAAGGAATAGGATTTTGTCGGTTGTAGGCACGGAATTTGGGAGCGTTTCCATGGTTGTACAAGACTTTTCTATAGTTGGATGCCACCAGAAATAAATCTGATCTAACAGCGAAGCTGTGTAGTATGATTTTAAATAAGGGAGGCCTGCTCCTCCTCTATGAGTTGGACGAATTAATAGGTTCGCAGTGCATCTGGGTTTTTTTTCAGTTCCACATAAATTTGGCAAAGATTGCTTGTAATTTGGAGAAGAATGTGTTGGGAACTGGAATGGCAAGGGTGTGGAATATGTAGAGAATCTTGGGTAAGATACACATTTTTAAAGTCGCCACTCTCCCTAGTGTCAAGAGAGTTGATGTACGAAGAGTTTTGAGTTCTTGTGGGATTGTTTCGAGTAATGTTTTATAGTTAGAGGTATATAGTTGGTCAGTTGTGGTAGTGAGTTTGATCCCCAGGTAGGAAATGTTATGGTGTTCCCAGGAGAAGGGGAAATGTTTGCTTATTATTTTTTGAGTCTTTTCTGAAGTATAAAGATTTAGTATAGAGGACTTGGGCTCATTGAGTTTGTAATATGAAACTTCTGAGTAGTTGCGTAGGTTTGTGCAAATCGTTTGGAGTGATTTGTAGGGGTTGGTGATCATCAGGATGGTGTCATCCGCAAACAGGCTGATTTTGTGTTCTTTTTTGAGGTGTGTAATACCTGTAAATGTTGGGTCATTTCTGAGATTGGATGCTAGGGGTTCAATGAGTAAGGTAAAGATTATGGGCGATAGCGGGCAGCCTTGTCTAGTGCCAACGGAAATCTGGAAGATTTGGGAGAGGATGCCATTAGTTAGTACTCTAGCTGAGGGGTTAGAGTAAAGGGATAGAATTGCAGATAGAATCCAGTCTGTGATACCAAATTTTTGAAGTGTGAGTTTCATGAATTGCCAGTGTATGTGGTCGAATGCTTTTTCAGCATCCAGGGATAGTAGTAAGGAGGGTTGTCTGGAGCTCTCAAGATTGTGTAAGATTGAGATAAGTTGTCTAGTTGCATCTGGAGCTTGTCGAACAGGGATAAATCCTACTTGGTCTGGGTGTATTAGCGTAGGGAGGTGAGGGAGTAATCTCTGAGCAATTGTTTTAGTGTACAGTTTGATGTCACAATTCAATAGTGAAATTGGTCTGTAATTTTGAACCATTTGGGGGTTTTTACCGGGTTTAGGGATGGTTGTAATTATAGACTCTAGCATGTCTTTGGGGAATTGTCCGGTGGAGGCTGCTTGGTTAAAGAGAACAGATAAATGTTGTGTAATATTAGGGGTGAATATTTTGTAGTATTCGTTTGTAAATCCATCATTTCCTGAACATTTAATAAGCGGTAGGGATTTTATGTTTTTTTCTATTTCTACGGGAGATATTGGTGTGGATAGGGATTCAAGTTGTGTTGGTTTGAGTTGAGGGAGTTAGCGGATGCTAGGAAGTTAAAGATGGATGAGGTCATTGGTTGTGTTGTGTCCGGGTCATCTTTAATATTATAAAGGGATTGGTAATAGTCCACAAAGGCATTGGCTATGTCCTGTGGGTTCGTGAGTGAGACGCGAGTGGTGGGGTGATGGATTTGGGTGATCTTGGATTTGAGTCGCCTTTGTTTAATTATTTTTATGAGGAGTGAGTTCACTTTGTTACCTAGGGAATAGAAATGTGATTTTGTCTTTTGCAGGTTAAGGTCATATTTATAGAGTAATAATAGTTGAAGTTTGTTTCTGTCGGTTGTTAAGGTTCTAGAAATAGAGGTATTTGTTTTTTTTTGTTAATTTCTTCATTTAGTTTTATGCGATTTAGGAGTTGGTCGATTTGTTGGGATCATTGTTTGTTAATTCAGGAGTTTAGTAGTATAAGGATACCTCTCATGTAAGCTTTATAAGCAGGCCATAAATTGGTTATAGGAGTGTCTGGTGTGTCATTACAATTGAAAAAGAGATTGTGGGCTTCTAGTAAGCGTTTTTGGTGTTCTGGGTTCTTTAAAATGGTGGAATTCAGTCTCCAGATGGGAGGAATTGTAGAGCGTTGATTGCCGTCTAGTGTTATGGTGATTGGAGCATGGTCTGACCAGGTTATAGTTCCGATTTTGGATGATAGAGCATGTTGTAGAGTCCATTTATCTGTGATGAAAAAGTCAATCCTGGAATAGGACAGTTGAGAAGGGGAAAAGTAGGTGTAGTCTTTCTCGTCGCCGTGTTGGCATCGCCAGATATCATATAAGTCATTGTCGTTAAGGAAGCGGTTGAAGTTTTGTTTGTGGGATCTTTTGTTGGAAGATGGGTCCAGGAGAGGGCTGCCAATTACATTAAAGTCTCCACCGATGAGAAGTCTGCCTTGCTTCTGAGCAGAGATAATGATGTAAAGTTTGTGGTAGAATTGTAATTGGTTTTGATTGGGGCCATAGACATTCACTAGAGTGTAGGGAATGTCATTTATGTGGCATAGTAAAATATGGTAACGGCCTTGTGGGTCAGCTATTTCAGATGTATATCAGAACTGAGTAAAGTCTTTTATGGCTGTTATGACCCCATTCTTTTTCTGGGGGTTAGTAGCCATAAAGATGTGTGAAAAACGGTGTAATTGTAGTTTGGGAGTCTTATTTGTTGCGAAGTGCGTTTCCTGTAGAAGAATATCAGTTTGAAACATTCTAATTTCTTTTTGAAGCATCGATCTCTTGAACGGCGAGTTTAAGCCGCAAACGTTGAGTGATGTGATATTGATCATTGTATATATTCGGGGACTGGTTAGTGAGAGGGTCGAGGTGTCGTTTGAGGAAAACTTGTTCGTGTAGTTGAAGTTGTGGTATGACAAGATCTGGTGTCATGGAGGTGAGGTCTTGGCTTGGTCGGTGGGTTAGAATGGGTATTCCATGATGGATAGTAGGTATCAGGTGAAGAGGTGATGCGCTTGATTGACTGGTGAGGTCAGTGGGAGAGGGGGGAAGGTAGGAACAAAAGGGTAAAAAAAACTTACGGAAAACGCAAGTAACTCAAGTAGCAAGAAAAGCTACTGCAAAATTGGGGGGTTTGAAAAGGCTTTGACAACATAAAAGGTCATGCCAAACAATTTTTGGTAACAAAACCATTTTTATTCTTTAAGAACAAGGCCGATCGCCAGAGATTAGCGGAGTAGTATATATTTCCCAATGTAAAGCGGTGGTCGTATATAGAGGGAGTGGTAGGTTAGATTCATTCTGCCTCCATTTGCTGGATATTAGTCGCGTTTGAGGGTGGCGGGTCTGTAGGCAATATGTTCCATGCCTTTAGCAGCTCCAGACCTGCTTCAAGATCTTTGATTGTGAAAATCTTCCCGTGTTGTTTAACTGTAATTTTAGTTGGAAACCCCCATTGATAGCTTATGCCGTGGTTTCGTAAAGCTTTCGTGATAGTGATCATTTTTCTGTGGTTTAAGAGCGTGGCTTTTGATAAGTCAGCAAATAGCCGGATATTTGCGTGCGATGGCGGGAGTGAGGGTGGGTTTCTGGCTGCCGCCATATTTTTTCTTTAATGTGGTAGAAGTGTATCCATGCTAGGAGATCTCTCGGGACTGATGCTGTGAGAAATGACGGCTTAGGTAGTCGATGAGCTCTGTCTATGGCTGCCTCTAGATCCGAGAGAGATGAGATGAGGTATTTCATGTACTGTTGTATATAGGCTAGTAGCGCATCATTAGGTACAGATGTAAGATGGGAAACAGCTCTCATTGTTTGAATACTGTGTGAAGTAAATTAGAGAACGTCCTGACTGACGTTATGCAGTTTGGCCACAAGATGTCACTGTTTCTAACACAGCTTCAGACTGCATAGCTATTTCTATATTCAATAAGGGGTGGGGCTTTCTCAAGGAGAGTGAACAGGAAGGGAAAAAGAGAAGCCATACTGGAGAGAGAGAGAAGAAGGCTGAGTGATAGGATAATCCGTTGCCATCCAGCTGTGGAGACTGCCCTCCGTAATCAGAAATCCCATTGAGTGAAGCTGATGGTGTTCAAGACACTAATCCTGTTCAAAGAGGGGAAGATTTGCTCCCAGGAAGCTGATGAGGACCGAGGAGCAAAGCAACATGCATTGCTGATAATATTGCATGCTCAGTGGAGAGACATTGTTCTGTTCAGAGTCACCAGCAGATGCAAAGCAGACCCGGGTCGGTAAGATCGTGCACGCACCTCATTTCAGTGTTGGCGCCCATAGGACTGAGACAGGCCTATAGTTAGTTAGTTAGGGTCTCTGGTTGTGTCAGGTCACAAGTGTTGTTACTGATCATTGAAAGGACTCCACAACTTAAAGTGACATTTCACATTGGAGAACTGATAAAATCCTACAAACTCAAGCCAGACTGCCATTTTGCTCAGAAGGAATACTCAGGCACGTGCTACAGGACCAGTTATGGGAGGGGGAATACTGTAGATTTGTGTAAGATTGTAAGCTGTTGTGCTGCACCGCAGGCTAGCCCATACCGTACACCCATACACTGATTCCTGCTCTTTTAGGGTAACAACAGGTAAGGTGTGGCAGCTCACTTATGCCCCCCAGTAGGTAAATTACTAAGCTTTCTACCTTCATCCATCAGGAGGCGCCGTGCTGTGCAGCACTAGGGTCTCAGCCTTTGGGTTGGGTGTATGTAAATTTATTGTATGTTCCCAGCATTTGTGGTTTTGTTTATTTGCCACATCTAAGTAAAATTCTGTTGTGACAAAAGCTGGTGTTGGGGTTGCTTTCCTCGTTCGTGACTTCACTGTATCCTGGGGAGCCCACCCTGGTACACGGCTTACAACTTGGCGTAGTCGGCAGGATACAGCGACCGTTATGGATGGGAATGCGGCTGGAGATTTTCCCCCGGCGCCAATGGCACTGGTCCAGGACCCAGCTCAGGGTGAGCTTTCCGGGTGGTGGATCGGCTACTACAAGACCAGTTCATAGTGGGGCTCTCCAACAAGTTCTTACAGGACAAATTGCAAGAGATGACCCGGACGGGGCCCAACATGACATTCTACAGCATCTACTTAGCCGCCGTGGAGAGAGAGGAAGAGTGCATACCTGTGGCGGCGAGAATAGTGAGTAGTACCCATGCTACAAGAGGTCAGTCGGCATCTGAAGACTCAGAATCCTTAAAGGATGTGGTCCAGGCCCTGCGAACAGAATTAAGAGAACTTCGGCTGGAAGTGTCCCAGATGAAGGCAGAATCTCTCCGGTCTCCGGAAATGACCTCAGCACCTCACACCACTCCACTCAGGATAACTCAGCTGCGGGGGCACGACAAAAGGGAACCCCTCTGTTGGGCTTGTCGACAGTACGGTCACATGGCCAGAGAGTGCCCAGAACAGATGAAGTCCGAGCCGATGTTAAACTTCCAACCGCCGCAGTAGCTGGGCGTCCTGTGGCGTTACACCAGAAGCTAAGCCCTAAGCATGAGGAACACGACCTGTATGCCAGCAGCCCCATTATGGAAGCCGAGTTGGAAGGCCAGAAGGTACGCTGCCTAGTTGATACAGGGTCGGAATGCACCCTTATGCCTCTGGAGTTCTTCGAAAGACACTTTGGACATATGATGGACCCGGAAGACGGGAGTGTCATCAAGCTAACGGCTGCCAATAAGAGAGATGGACGTTCGAGGAATAGTCTGGATGCGGGTCCGGCTGTGTGGGCAAGACGTCGGCAAGAAGGGGGTCGTGCTGGTGGATCATTCGTCCAGGAGAGGGATAGACGTGACACTAGGTATGAACGTGCTGAGAGACCTAGACCACCAACTCTATGCCAAAGAAGGGCCGAGGTATTGGCAACGGGTCACCACACACCGGCCAACCCAGAAGGTTCTACAGCAGATGGTGAGGAGCTGTAGTCTGCGAAAAGGGGACATGTCCGGTCGGCCCATTGGACACGTGAGGGTGCGGGAGGACCCCAGTGAAGATCCCGCCTCGACATGAGTGAATATTGATGCTGCCGATGAGGCTGGACGACGACTGAATGGACTGGAGGTCCTGATTGAGCCCGTTACCAAGAAGAAACGCAGACTCATCCTCTGGTAGCCCGAGCCCTCGCTATTGTGAAGGATGGATGTGTGCCTGTACGCTGCCTCAACTTGTAAGACTGTGAGTTAACCGTCCCTGGGAATACCTTGCTGGCTGAAGTTTATGTGTCCGAAGGGGATATTCCTCGACGGAGGAGCTTCATGCTACGGGCAGATAGGAGATCGCCTGGACCTATGCTGTAGAGGTCCATCAAAGGGAGACCCCGACAGCGGAGTGGAACGGTCTAGTGATCATGGCCCGGATGGGGGTGGACTGCAAGATCCTGACTCCTGGACAACAGAAGTTGCTGGAAGACACCCTTTGGGAGTTTCAGGAGGCCTTCTCGAGACATGATGAGGACTTCGGGTGTGCCTCCACCATCGAACACAAAATCCCCACCGGCAATGCTGCACCGATCAGGGAACGTTACCGGCAAATCCCGCCTAAAATGAACCAGGAGGTGAAGGATATGGTGGCCAGTATGTTGGAAAACCAGGTGATCCAGGAGAGTCAAAGTCCTTGGGCTGCTCCAGTAGTCTTGGTGCGGAAGAAAGATGGGAGTCTCCGTTTCTGTGTGGATTATCGGAAGCTGAATTCCCAGACCTTCCGGGATGCCTACCCCCTTCCGCGGATTGAGGAGTCGTTGTCCGCTCTGAATCATGCAAAGTTCTTCTCGACTCTTGACCTGGCCAGTGGGTATTGGCAGGTACCGGTGGCCAAGAAGGAGAAAGCGAAGACGGCCTTCATCCTACCTATGGGTCTCTACGAGTTCAACCGGATGCCATTCGGCCTGTCCAATGCCCCGGGAACATTCCAGCGGTTGATGGAGCACTGTCTGGGAAATCTCAACTTCGAGTCGGTATTGATATACCTGAACGACGTAGTAGTGTTTGGGGCCTCTTTTGAGGACCACTTCCAGAAACTGCGACGGGTCTTAGGACGGCTGCAAGACCATGGCCTCAAAATCAATCCCAAGAAGTGCCAACTGTTTCGACAGCAGATAGAGTATTTAGGACATTTGGTCACCCGAGAGGGGGTAAAGCCAACCCCTGACAAGGTGGAGACCGTCCAGAAGTGGCCCCAGCCGAGTACACTACGAGAGGTGCGGGCGTTCATTGGACTGGCCGGCTACTACAGGAGGTTTATACCCAAGTTTGCTCATTTGGTGGGCCCGTTAAACGAGTTGTTAAGGGGCACTGCAGGGGGCCCGAAGAATCGTCCCATCGAGTGGGGACCCCGGCAACAAGGGGCCTTTGAAGCAGTGAAGGGGGCGCTGTTCAGTGCCTTGATTCTGGCTTATGTGTGGTTCGACACCCCATTCCTGTTGTACACTGACGGAAGTCTACATGGTCTGGGGGCTGTGTTATCCTAAGTCCAGGATGGACGTGAGAGAGTCATTGCCTATGGCAGCCGGGCTCTGAGGGAGTCAGAGTGCAACCCTGACAACTACAGCTCCTTTAAATTGGAACTACTTGCATTGGTGTGGGCCATGACTGAAAAGTTTGCGGAGTACATGATCGGTGCAGAGGTGACCATGATGACTGACAACAACCCGTTAGCATATCTGGAAAATGCCAAACTCGGTGCGCTTGAGCAGAGGTGGTTGGCTTGTCTTTCTAAGCACCAATACCGCATCATGTTCCGGTCAGGTAGGGAGAACGGTAACGCTGACGCACTCTCCCGAGTCCCTGTAGGGTTGTCGGCTCAGAGTGCCGATGAGGAGCTAGAGGACACTGAAACTCCTGACCTTGGTCAATTACCCATGTTCCAGGACGTGGCACATTAAAGTGGGGTGGCGTCCGGGATGCCATTGGTGCTGGGAAAGACATTGGCTGATTGGGAGAGGGTCCAGGATAGCTGCCCGGACCTGTGGAAAGTGAAAGAATGGGTCCGGACCAAGGTCTGGCCTCGGTCAGAAGAGCGGGCTCGTCTGACTCCCGAGGCCCAAAAGTTGTTGAGGCAATGGGATAAGCTAACTGTTACCCAGGGCCTCCTGTGTCGGACCATATACTTGCAGTCAGAGTTGCAGTACCGGCGACAAATTGTCATCCACATGTCACTGGGACTGGAGGCTGCCCGGGAGGCCCATGAGAGGGGTGTCCATTTTGGGAGCGATAAAACGTTCAAGTGGCTCCAACGACTCATGTACTGTCCCAATTTGGCAGACATGGTGGCCGAAGCATGTCTTAAGTGTCGGCCCTGCGGGCCGAGTAAGAGTACTGAACAGCGGGCTCCTGTCCAGGCCATCCGAACATCAGCATCCCTAGAGCTCCTTATGATCGATTATGTACAGATTGGGTACTCTACCTCGGGACACTCATACTGTCTAGTCATGACAGATCATTTCACAAAGTACACGGTGGCTGTACCCACCAGAGACCAGACAGCAGATTTGGCCTCTGAAGCGTTCTGCAAACACTTTATACAGGTGTTCGGGTGCCCACAGAGAATACATTTGGACCAGAGGGCATGTTTTCAGGGTACTCTAATAAATGAGTTGTACCAACTGTATGGGATCGAACGTTCCCGCACCACCCCGTATCACCCCCAGGGAAACGGGGCGTGCGAGCGGTTCAACCGCACCTTGCTCCAGATGCTGCGGACTCTGGAGGACTGCCGAAAGGCTTGGTGGCCCAAATACCTACCTGAACTGATGTGGGCCTGTAATAACAGGGTACACAGTACCACCGGATACTCCTCACATATGCTCATGTTTGGGAGGGCCGGACGGGAGAGTGAAGATCTCCACATGCCCGATCCGATGGAGCCACCACCAAGAAATACTACCGCATGGGTGCAAGAGCACCGCTGCCGGATGAGAGCGATCCACAAGGTTGTGGGGGAGCGCCTTAGACAAGTGGTACACCCCAATCCAAGACCAGTGCAGAAGGAAGGGTATGCCCCGGGTGATCGAGTGATAGTCAAAGCCAAGCGGCTGTCTGGAAAGTTGGATGGGCGGTGGGAGGTGGTCCCATACACGGTGAAGAGGAGGGTAGACCCTGACATCCCGGTCTATGAGGTAGAGCCAATAGGGACTCGGGGGCCCTCACGAAACTTGCACCATAATATGTTGAGGCGTAATTTTGATGAACCAGTGTGCGTGGAGGGGATGGCTCCTCCTGCTCAGAGTACAGGGGAAATCCCCTTAGAGGAGGGGGAGGAATGGTGGGTTGTCCCTGCCCCGGTTTCCTCAGAGGCTCCAACCATAGTAAGTTTGCCACCAAGAGAAAGTGTTGAGCAGTCAGCAGCTCCTCTCCCATTAAATGTGCCTGACGTCCCCAGTGCTTCTGAGCCTGTAACTCTACGAAGGTCAAAAGGCCCAATGCTGGTGTGCCCCCACAGCGTTATGCCCAGAATGAGTTTGTATGGGGAGGGTTGCCGAGGACGACAACCTCTAGTGGAGTGGCATGTAAGATGGGAAACAGCTCTCATTGTTTGAATACTGTGTGAAGTAAATTAAAGAATGTCCTGACTGACGTTATGCAGTTTGGCCACAAGATGTCACTGTTTCTAACACAGCTTCAAACTGCATAGCTATTTCTATATTCAATAAGGGGTGGGGTTTTCTAAAGGAGAGTAAACAGGAAGAGAAAAAGAGAAGCTATACTGGAGAGAGAGAGAAGAAGGCTGAGTGATTTGATAATCCGTTGCCATCCAGCTGTGGAGACTGCCCTCCATAATCAGAAATCCCATTGAGTGAAGCTGATGGTGTTCAAGACGCTAATCCTGTTCAAAGAGGGGAAGATTTGCTGCCAGGAAGCTGATGAGGACAGAGGAGCAAAGCAACATGCATTGCTGATAATATTGCATGCTCAGTGGAGAGACATTGTTCTGTTCAGAGTCACCAGCGGATACAAAGCAGACAAGGGTCGGTAAGATCGTGCACGCACCTCAGTTCAGTGTTGGCGCCCATAGGACTGAGACAGGCCTATAGTTAGTTAGCTAGGGTCTCTGTTTGTGTCAGGCCACAAGTGTTGTTACTGATTATTGGAAGGACTCCACAACGTAAAGTGACATTTCACATTGGAGAACTGATAAAATCCTACAAACTCAAGACAGACTGGCGTTTTGCTCAGAAGGAATACTCAGGCACGTGCTACAGGACCAGTTATGGGAGGGGGAATACTGTAGATTTGTGTAAGATTGTAAGCTGTTGTGCTGCACCGCAGGCTAGCCCATACCGTACACCCATACACTGATTCCTGCTCTGTAGGGTAATAACAGGTAAGGTGTGGCAGCTTAGTTGTGCCCCCAGTAGGTAAATTACTACACTTTCTACCTTCATCCATCAGAAGGCGCCGTGCTGTGCAGCACAAGGGTCTCAGCCTTTGGGATGGGGGTATGTAAATTTATTGTATGTTCCCAGCATTTGTGGTTGTGTTTATTTGCCACATCTAAGTAAAATTCTGTTGTGACAAAAGCTTGTGTTGGGGTTGCTTTCCTCGTTCGTGACTTCACTGTATCCTGGGGAGCCCACCCCGGTACACGGCTTACACAGATTTGAGTATACCTCTGAATTTGATGTTATTGCGCCGCAATCTATCTTCTAGATTCGCTAGTTTCAGATTTATTTGTTCAATGTCTGTCGTATGGTCAGTATGTGCATCAATCAGATCGTTGTGCGCTATGATAACTTCTTCCATTCTAGATTCAATATGGTGCAGTCTGCGCTCTTGTTTTTTGACCATGGACATAATCTGAACTAATGACGATTTCATATCTCTGTGTAAGGATTGTCTAAGTGGTAATAGCATGTTTTTCATGCATAATTCTGTGAGGGGCTGGTCTGCCGCAGGGAATGACTCGATCACAGGCAAATCAACGTTGCAATAAGGGGCTGTCTGGTTAAGGGGTATATCGCCATCTGTGGGGTCTGTATCCAGTCGTGGCTTTGATTTGGCAGGGCTGCGTGTTGTAGGGGACAGAGGAGGAAAAGACTCACCAGGGTCCCCAGGGTATAAGGAGTACCGCAGTCTGACATCTGTGGGCCGTGCTATGTAATCTCCCTCCTGGCTGCAGTATTCTCCTGTGCTGCCGCCGGCGCCATCTTGGATTCCGGTCAACAGGAGAGAAGAACTGGGTAAGTTTCCCTGGTGGTCTAGGGGTTTTTCGTCGCCGTGGCTTGGATGCTGAGGTGCTCACACCTTTTATCTCCCTCCTCGTAGTCGCGGTGTCCCTCGGTGCTGGTGTGTGGTGATTTAGCTCTAGCGGGTGAACGGAGCGGTGTGTGTCACACGTCCATCCAGGAGCTGACCGCGCAAGCGCCCCCTGAGCCATTCATTTAATTGGGCTAAAATAGTGTCAAAAAGGTAATCTTTTATGTCTACTAGGCCTGAACCTCCCACTGTTCTATGCAGGGGCGGACTGACAACTCATGGGGCCCCCGGGCAATAGGGGATCATGGGGCCCCTGTGTCCTTGCGCAAACTCAAAAAAGCCTATGAAAAAGGTACCAGGGGCATTTCATGGGGCCCCCTACTGACCCCCCGGGCAATAGGGGATCATGGGGCCCCTGTGTCCTTGCCCAAACTCAAAAAAGCCTATGAAAAAGGTACCAGGAGCATCTCATGGGGCCCCCTACTGACCCCGGGCCCTCGGGCAGTGCCCGAGTTTCCAAATGGTCAGTCTGCCCCTGGTTCTATGTTTAATCAGTCTACTACGCGAGATTCTAGGTTTTTTCCAGCCCTTAGATAGTTGCTTAGTAGTGTTTGAAGAGAGTTAAGATAATAGAGTGGTACTGTTATGGGTAGAGTACGGAAGATGTACATCAATTGGGGTAAAGTTATCATTTTGCTAATCTGCCTGCCCATGAAAATTCATATTCAGCTAATAAGCGTAGGGATTGTATAAATGTTTGCTTATAAGGACAGTAGTTTGCTTTAAATAAGTTTTTGGTGAATCTCGTTGAAGTGATGCCTAGATATGAAATACCAGATTGCGCCCATTGAAATGGAAATTGTTGCGACAAAAGATTACGTGTGGTACCATCAACTCCTGAGTCTAGAATTTGGGACTTAGCCTCATTTACTTTGTAATATGAAACAGCACTGAATCTCTGCAAAATAGAGTGTACCTCTGCCAAAGACGAGTGAGGGTTAGGGAGCAATACAATTACATCGTCCGCAAATAAGCTGATTTTGTGTTCTGTAGAAGCTATGCGGAATCCGGTAATTAAGGGAGATGATCCAATATGTTCAGCCAGGGGTTCCATCACCAGGTTGAAAATGAGTGGTGACAGAGGGCATCGCTGACGCGTTCCATTAGTAATCCAAAACGGTGTTGAGATCATTTCAGCCACATACACTTGTGTCAACCGGTTGGAGTATAATGCCATTATGACTGCTATTATTCTATGATTAAACCCAAATTTAATAAGTACTTCTCTCAGGTAGGTCCACTGAACCCTATTGAACTCCTTCTCCGCGTCTACAGATAGAAGCAGAGAAGGCGTTCCCGAGCCCTCAGCATTGTGGATTACATTGATTAACCTCCTAGTGGCATCTGAGGATTGGCTCCCTGTGATGAAACCCGTTTTGGTCGATATTGATCAAGGAAGGCATTATGTGTGTCAGTCTAGTAGCCCATAGCTTAGCATATATTTTATGTCTGTGTTGAGAAACAAGATGGGCCTGAAGTTTTGTGGAGTGTTTGGTTCTTTCTCTGGCTTAGGCAGGGCAATCACTAAAGCAGACAACATTTCTTTAGGAAAGGAAGAGGAGGAAGAAGCTGCATTGAAGAGGTCGCAAAGGTTGGGGGCCAATAGAGATTTAAATTGACTGTAGTATTCCCCTGGGATCCCATCAGGACCTGAGGCCTTACGCTGTGGTAGGGTTTCTAATGCTCAAATGATTTCTTGGGTGGTGAAAGGTAAGTCAAGCCTTTTTAGTTGATCATCAGAAAGGGAGGGAAGGTGGATGTTGGCTAGGAATTTTTTAATATGTTCATGATTAGGTTGAATTGCAGATTTAGCATATTGGAGATTATATAGGGATTCATAATACAAACTGAAGGCATTTGTCCACCAAGAAATAGTCAATTCTAGAATACGAATTGTGGGACAAAGAAAAAAAGGTGTAGTCCCTTGTGCTTGGATTGCGACATCTGCACGTCATAGAGATCATTGGCCAATAGAACTTTTGTATCAAAGTAAAGTGTTTGGCTGTAGAATTGGATGTGTCCATATTGTGATTGGGGGCAAAGTCACCACAAATAATCAATGACCCCTTACGTATCTTTTGGATCTTTCATATAATCTTGTTAAGGAAGTGAATTTGTTGAGTGTTTGGAGCATAGATGTAGAATAAAGTACACAAAATACCATTTAGGGTGCATATTAAGAGAATGTATCGACCATTAGGGTCTGAGATTTTTTCATGGAGTTGAAACGTAATGGTATGCCTAATCACCACTAGCACTCCTCTTTTTTCTCGGGGCCGCTTGCCAGATATACAGTTGTGTCCAAAATTATTCAACCCCCAATGCTGTAAAGGGGTTTAGGGACTATAGTGTACATTTGGAATTGTATTCAGAATCAAATCCTACAAGGACGTTGTAACTACCCAAATGCAACTAAAATGACATCAATTGTTTATGTAATACAGTAGTAAATGGTTCTTATGTGGTTTCTTCATTGCCACAATTATTCAACCCCTTAAAGACTACCACTCTGAAGAACAGAGGTTCATACAGGTGCTTTCCATCAGGTATTGAAAACACCTGTGGATGTCACCGAGCAGCAATCAAGCATAATAAGCACCAATTAGGCAGCTTTAAAATGACTGTGATACTCAGCTCCTTCTAGACATTTACTGGTGTGGTTACAAACATGGTGAAGGCAAGAGAATGGTCCAGGAAGACAAGAGAAGAGGTGATTTCTCTTCACAGGAAGGGCAATGGCTATAAGAAGATTGCAAAGATGTTAAACATACCAAGAGACACCTTAGGAAGCATCATTCGCAAATTCAAGGCAAAGGGCACTGTTGAAACGCTACCTGGTCGTGGCAGAAAGAAGATGCTGACTTCGACTGCTGTGCGCTACCTGAAGCGTAGAGTGGAGAGAAGTCCCCGTGTGACTGCTGAGGAACTGAGAAAAGATTTGTCAGATGTGGGTACAGAAGTTTCAGCCCAGACAATAAGACGCACACTGCGTAATGAAGGCCTCCGTGCCAGAACTCCCAGGCGTACCCCCTTGCTGTCTCCAAAGAATAAGAAGAGTCGACTGCAGTATGCCAAAAGCCATGTGGACAAACCACAAAAGTTGTGGGATAGTGTTCTGTGGACTGATGAAACAAAATTAGAACTGTTTGGGCCCATGGATCAACGCTATGTTTGGAGGAGGAAGAACAAGGCCTATGATGAAAAGAACACCTTGCCTACTGTGAAGCATGGTGGAGGGTCAATCATGCTTTGGGGCTGTTTTGCTTCTGCAGGTACAGGGAAGCTTCAGCGTGTGCAAGGTACCATGAATTCTCTTCAGTACCAGGAGATATTGGATGGAAACGTGATGCAGTCCGTCACACACCTGAGGCTTGGGAGACGTTGGACCTTTCAACAGGACAATGATCCCAAGCATACCTCCAAGTCCACTAGAGCATGGTTGCAGAGGAAAGGCTGGAACATTTTGGAGTGGCCATCGCAGTCACCAGACTTAAATCCGATTGAGAACCTCTGGTGGGACTTAAAGAAAGCAGTTGCAGTGCGCAAGCCTAAGAATGTGACTGAACTGGAGGCCTTTGCCCATGAAGAATGGGCGAAGATACCCGTAGATCGCTGCAAGACACTTGTGTCAAGCTATGCTTCACGTTTAAAAGCTGTTATAACTGTAAAAGGATGCTGTACTAAGTACTAAGATTGAATGTCACTTGGGGGTTGAATAAAACTGATAATGCTGTGAGCACAGAAAAGACATTTGTGGTTATTTCATTATAACTGTTATGTTATATTTGTCTGACCTACAAGTGCCTCTTTAATGTAAATGTAAGCAAGATGACTGAATGATCAAAAGCAATGTCAAACTGGCCAAAACACTCAATTTCAGTGGGGGTTGAATAATTTTGGACACAACTGTACATATAGAAAGTCTTTATGGTTACAGGTGGGATCAGGGGTGCATTTACCACAAGTAAAACAAAATTTGCCTAGGGTGGCATTTTTCAGGGGGGCAGCACTGCTCCCCAGAAGAAGGGACAGAAGAAGGGACACACACAGCATAGGGACCAGGTGGGATCCAAGAGAGGCTGCAGGCTGCTTGACGGTGTATGCAGGACCTAACTCTCATTCCAGGGGATGTCTGGAACTGTGAAGGTGAGTGTCTTTCTCTCTCTCGCTGAGGAGGGGGGTGGCCGGTGTAAGGAGGGGGGTGGTAGTGGAAAGCTCTCTCAGGTGGGAGGGATTGGGGGTGGACGATTTTTGTGTTGCCTTAGGCAGCACAAAATCTAAATATACCACTGGGTGGGAGTAGCAGATTCCTTGAAGTCTGTCTCTTGGATACAAAGAATGTCGTATTTTGATTGCTGTGCGGATAACCACATAGAAGCACGATTCGCTGGGTGATTCAAGTATTTGGCATTCAGAGATAATATTTTGAAAGCCATGATATCATATTAAAATACTGACTATTGGTATCACGTACGTTTAGATGAATTATAACACTTTCCCATCTTGTAAATGAAGAGGGCATGAAGATGAGGATTCCCAATGAGATTTCAGGCATTCTTAAGGACAAATGGTGGAAGTCCAGTTGAAGACAAATGTTACGGTGCATGAGAAATCAGGAAGGAAGAGGAACATAGTAGAACTGTCAAGTAAACATGAAGTAACAGGCAGCCAAAAAAAAGTTGAGTATGACCTTGCAACTCGTGGAGTGAGGGAAAGAGTTCCAAGGCACTATATTGGATATGCAAGGGAGAAAGGGTGTAATTAGTTATCACTGATGCACTGCTGTATACGGGGATCAGTTATTCTTGGATCTGGGCAGCTGGTTGGCTTTATTCCAGATGGGAGGTATTTCTCAGGTGTTTTGTGAGATCCTCTAAGAGAGGATTTATTGGGAATTATATCACAGTCTCTGTAGGGATAATGCTGTTTCTAAGGATGTCATGGTGAATATATTTCCATTGCGGTTTAAGGTGAGTTTGGTGGGGTGGCCCCATTTGTAACTGATATTATTGTTACAAAGTCCTTTGGTTATAGTATTGAGTTATAGTATTGAGTTTCCTCCTGAGATCCATGGTGAGTTTAGAAAGATCAGAGAAAATTTGTACATTATCATATGGGTCAGGAAGTTTACCTAGAGATCTCGCTTTCTTCAAAATTTGTTCTTTCGTAGAGAAAAAATGGATTTGCATGAGGATATCACTGGGGACCAAGTTAGGCAAAAATGATGATTTCGGTATACGATGAGATCCATAGGTGATAGCTCAGGAAGCATTTTAAGAAACATTTCTTTGGTATATTGCAAGAGCTGAGGTGGTTGGATGGATTGTGGTACCCCTCTTAGTTTTAAATTGTTGCGTCTTCGAGATCTGCTATTTTTACTCTTAACCACTTTCTCTCTTCCTCACCGGCCTCATTGGCCTCAACTATGTCAATAACTGTAATAGTGATATCAGAAATTGCATTTTCAACTATATGGACTCTGTCTCCCCGAATTGAGATTTCTGCTGTTAATTTACTTGTAAGAGAGGTAAAGTCCGCATGGAGTGATTGTTGAAGAGATATAAGCATATCTTTTAACAGAGTATCCATGACAGGTTGATTGGAGGTAGTAAAGAAGGCAATAGATACATAGAGGTATTTGTGATGTATGGGGAATCCCAAAGACTCACCGCTATGTCTGGCGTTTCAGTGTGCAACCTCATCCTGGTTTTAGAAGGGCTGATGCATGGAGGGCTTGTGGTAGAAGGAGAGTGGGGTGGTGAATCCCCACATTCGTCCTCGGACTGTGTAGCTTCGTCTGGAAGGTTTGTATAGTGACCGCTGTAGGTGGGAGTGGAGGCGGGGTCCGGGGAACCAGCGCCATCTTGGCCGCCTCCACGTGTGGGCCGGAGGAAGAACTCCATTAGTTTTTGTGGTTTCTGCTCTTCCTTGCGTTTCTGTGACATCTCCAGCTGTTGGAGGGTGATGTGCCCAATCGTTCAGAGTAGTTTGCACACTCAATCGGTCCCTCGCGCGTTGCAGTCTCCCTTACTGCTCCAGAGCTCCGGTGTCAGATGTTCATCCGCTGTGCTCACCGGCCATGCCCCCCACCATATCTACTTTAATTATACACTCAGTAGGTCATTTTATATCATACTGTGTAAGCTCCACATAGACTGCAACTGATAGGTTCCTATGTGCATGCTTAACTTTTTTTTTCTTCTTTTCTGGTTTTATGTTACATGTTGTTTTCCAATTTTGAGACCGATTTTCATGTATATTGTGTCTCAAAATGTTATGTTGGATTAAGTCCTGTATATTTTAATGTTGGTTTCCATATTGACATTTGGATTAAACTTGTCTATACTAGATACAGGCAGACATTATACCCTTACGTATATCATAGATAGCCTCATGTTGTACTTTATTTGTACAGTTTCAGCACATGTATGTCAATAAGTTCAATACATGTTGTTGTACATGTTAAAACATTAATAAAAATACAATTACAAAAAAATAAACAAACCCAAGGAGGGACACAGTGCTCCTAGATGGCCGTATGTGAACTAAAGTCTCATTTAAGCTTGAAAAATAACCCCTGATGATCCTGCCATGAAGGTGCCTGTTATAGGGTGATCACCCTCTTTCCATGTCCCCCAGTTTTGCTCCTACACTGTCACCCTGTCACATGGACTTCCAATGAACACTACACCTTTAAATACATCAAGGGAGTGAATAAGGTTCAGGAGGGCAGTATTTTCAATACTAAACCAAAATCAAGAACACGAGGATATGACCTAACTGGAGGAAAGTTCAAAACGAATCTCAGAAAGTCCTATTGTAGTTGATGCTCGGAATAAACTTCCAGCAGAGGTAGGGAGCCAGTCAACAGTAAATAGCTTTAAACATGTTTGGGACAAGCATAGATCTATAATCAGACAAAAATGTTAACAAAAAAAAAAAACCAACAACCCCCACCCAAAAAAACACACACACAAAAACTGGGCAGACTTGATGGACCACTAGGTCTTTTTCTGCCATCACTTTTCTGGTTTCTATGCTTGTCTGCTGGATCTATAATGCTACTGTTGGGCAGGAGACTGCAAGAAGTGTCCCAGTCCCTGGCAGTGGGACGTGGCCATACTCGTGGGACCCTGAGATTGTGTTGAAATTTTGGAGGTCAGTTACCAAAAAGTTAATTCATAAATTAGTAAAATAGCCTTTCCATGGAAAACCCCTAAATATGAATTTGGTGATAAACTATCATTTATAATTGTAGTGATATTTCATAAACACACGAGGAATAGAGCGCACACAGCACTCCAACGTTTCTCCAACTGTCCCTTCCCCTCCCCCATCTCTCCTGTCATTCTACACCTCAATATCTCGCTGCAGAGACATTCATTGCCTAAAGCATAAAGGGCGTTTTGGGACAAAAAAAATATCTGACCTTTATCACAAAATTAAAAAACAAATTCCTGTGATGAAGTATTGAAGTATGCACAGACTGTACCCTTAACCATGACATTTGTGAGAATCTTTTACCTGAAATTATTGCTTCACTAAAGATCACGGGAGTTCCCAGAATAGGTGTGACATTGGTTTCAATTTTATGTGATGTCTCTGTGAACAAAAAAACTATTTTTGCATGCGGCCAGCACTGTGGTGAGCAAATGATTTCCATCTTTTTTCCCCAGATGTATTTTTCTTGCAGATTGCAGATGAAAGCTCTTCATTAACCTCTTCATTAGTGTGCTATACCCGAAAGATGGCTACAGCCTGGCTCTGCTGTATCGGGAGGGCATCCATGTGTGTCCCCCTGGAACTATGCCCCCCGTGCTCCCCCTGGGGCATGCACATGGTGTGCTCTGTGATTGCTGTGTCCTTAGGACACAGCTGATCACAGATCGTGGTAAAGGGCCAATTACAGCTGATCACAATGTAAACACACTTGCCGGTTATCGGAAATACTTTCCTCAAGTGCCCTCACAGAGTGAGGAAAGCAGAGCCGGTGACCGCCAAGTGTGACAGAGGACATGTACACAGATAATCAGGGCATTTATCATCAGTGCCCTGATAATCAGTGTAGCCCCATCAGTGCCAATCAGTGCCCATCATTGCTGCCTATCAGTACCCATCAGTGTCCATCAGTAATGCCCATCAGTGCTGCCTATTAGTACTCATCAGCGCTACCTATCAGTGCCCATCAATAATGCCCATCAGTGCACATTAGTGCTGTCTAGCAGTACCCATCAGCGCTACATATCAATGCCCATCAGTAATTCCCATCAGTGCTGCCTATCAGTGGCACATAGTGCAGCCTCATCAGTGCTCATTAGTAATGCCTCATCAGTGTCACCTCTTCAGTGTCCATCAATGCCGCCTATCAGTACCTCCTCATCAGTGCAGTCTATCAATGCCCATCAGGGCCACTTATAAGTGCCCACCAGTGCTGTCAATCAGTACCCATTAGTGCCGCTTATCAGTGCCACCTATCAGTGCCACCTATCAATGGCATATATCAGTGCAAGCTCATCAGTGCTTCCTTATCAGTGTTTTTTTTTAACTGTAATGCCTGCTGGAGATCATTTTGTAGGGCTCTGGCAGGGTTCATCCTGTTCCTCTTTGCACAAAGGAGCAGATACCGGTCCTGCTGATGGGTTAAGGACCTTCTACGGCCCTGTCCAGATCTCCTAGAGTCACTGCCTGTCTCCTGGAATATCCTCCATTCTCTTGAGACTGTGCTGGGAGACACAGCAAACCTTCTGGCAATGGTACGTATTGATGTGACATCCTGGAGGAGTTGGACTGCCTGTGCAACCTCTGTAGGGTCCAGGTATGGCCTCATGCTACCAGTAGTGACACTGACCCTGGCCAAATGCAAAACTAAAGAAAAACAGTCAGAAAAGATGAGTAGGGAAAAAAATGTCAGAGGCCTCCTCCTGTAAAACCATTTCTGTTTTGGGGGTCATCTCATTGTTGCCCATCTAGCGCACCGGTTGTTAATTTCATGAAGACCAAAGCAGCTGAAACGAATGAACAACCCCCTCTGCGACTTATCTGACCAGATCAATATTCCAGGAGTTTCATTGACTTGATGCTAGACTCTGATTAAAGTCTTTCTTTCATTATTTTGCGCAGTGTACTTATACACTTATGCTTATTACCTATTTTCAGCCCTCTCTGGTCTGGTTACATGATCTCCCTTGTGTCAGCCAGTGGCAGCTGCAGGGGAGAGGAGGGAGTGCTGAACAATGACTGGAAAAGCCTAGAGCGGTGATGTCCCTTACAGGCCCCCATGTCACAGCCATTGTTGTTGCCTCTTCCTTTACCTAGCAGCCACTGCTGGCTGACACAAGGGAGCCGGATCACATGACCCAACTGGAACGAGATGAAGAAGGGTTAGTACTGTATATACGTCTTTCTTATACAGGTTAATCAACATAGGTGTTAGAAGGAGGGGGGGGGGGCATTTTTTTTTTGGTTAATTTTTATTGGTTCACACACACATATACACAAACAGTAAATGAAAGAGGAACAAAAGAGAAAGAGGGAGCACATCGATGGTGAAATCTGCACGGTTAAAAACATAATAATGTCACATAGCAACGGTGGGGAGGCCATCAGAACAGTACATTTGGAGAAAGGTGGGAAGAGGTAAAATTATTCCATGGGTGCCACACTACACAGCAATCTAACAGGCATGCAGAGCAGTCAAGTATTCCATCTGTCTCACATCAGCAATAATTTTAAACAGAGTTGGCATCGAAGGAGGTATAGAGGATAGCCAACACATAGGAATGCTTCTTCTAGCCTCAGTCAAAATGTGTAGTGAGTTTCCTGGCCATTTTGGGAAGACCTGGGAATGGCAGGCTCAATAGAAAGTATAGGGGCTCAAAGGGAAGAGAAGTATGCAATAGCAATTGTAAAAAGGACAAAACCTCTTTTCAAAAAGGAACAATGGATCCACAGGTCCAAAAAATGTGAAAACCACACAGACGGAAGACTTAGATGTGTTTTCCCAAATTTTCTTCCACTGCATCAGATCAATGTCAAAGAGAGGGGGGAAGCATCCATAAGAAGTTTGTATATATCGGAAATGATGTCCTTTTGATGGGGACCTTGTATGCATAGACACTCAAAGGAAGTGGGTTTCCCAAGAGTCAAAGTGGGGGACATGGTAGAGAAAAAGTGGCATATCTGGAGGTAGATATATAAATGTTGGGAAGGTAGACCTTTTTTCTGGAGGTATGAGAATGGTTGCAGCTTCCGAATCACAGGATGTACTAAATGGCGCAGTTGGAAGAGATTGGCTGTGACCCAAGGGAGCACCCGGGGCATGGCCAGACTATCTGGAAGGTTGGGGTTAAAGAGGATATTAGTCAGTGGGGAGCAATCTGAGGTCAATGCAAACCTAGCCTTACATTTCTGCCAGATATCAGACACTCGTAGAGAATTGCATGGGGCCAATAAAGAGACGACAGATAGAGGCAAGGTCCACCGTCAAGGACGACCAGAGGAGATTTGGGGTCAAACAGTTGTAAAGGGACTCATAATATGAGCCAAAAAGGGAGACCATTACATGGGGGTCACAAGTAGGGTTCCCATTCGGCTGGATAAGATGGTCTGACATTGTAGAGGGAGATTGAGCTTTGAGTCTATGGACAAGCATATGGTGAAGTTTGTTAGAGAATTCGTAGAATTTATGTTTGACCCAGAGAGGAGATTTTGTGGATTTACAAGCATCAAGAGCCTTGATTTGGTCACGAAGAGAGGTCACTTTATGCAGCCCAGAAATAGATGGCTTTGCGAGATGTCTACGTTCAGCCAGGGTTAACTGGCAGACTAGGGTAATCCTGGTACTCTCCGAGGATTTCTTCAAACAAGAACCCATAGAGATACAAAGACCTTGAAATACCACCTTGGGGGCTTCCCATACGGTCGAGGTAGATGGTACAGAGCCTACATTGTGGTGGAAGTACATGTCAAGTCCCTGTGAGAGCTCAGCACGGAGATGTTCCGTGGTTAAAAAGGTCTCATTGAGGAGCCAATGGCCTGCCTTTTGCTTAACATTAGGGAATAACAGGTTTAAGGTCAAAAAGGCATGGTCAGACCATGTGATAGGGTTGATGTCAGAGGAAATTAGGAGAGGGAGCAGAGGAGCTGAGATTAAAAAAATGATCCAGACGGGAATAACTACGATGAGGGGTGGAATAGAAGGTGAATTGTTTGTGGAGAGGTTGCCGAATCCGCCAGGCGTCAAAGAGACGATGTTCCCTGATCAATTTGCAAAAAGGATTTCACAGAGGAGCATTGCCGCTTCAAAGGGGTGGACATGAAGAGAACCTTCCTGTCAGGGCTCTGGGTATGACCAGAGGTGTGTGGACTGACACTGGGAAACGCAGGCTTCAGATATGGTATAAATAAGACAATTTATTAAGACTAACAATACAAATATAAACGCAGTGCACCAAACCCCAAGCTAACACAAATACATACAACAAGGTGAAACAAACCCAAACCTAAACTGATATAGATACACAGGTAGATACATATAGAGAGCACAACGTAGTCAGGCAGGCCGGGTCGATAACTATTGGGCAGGTAGGTACAGGAGGAGCAGGCGGAGAGTGGTCAGGTCACGAGCCGGGTACAGCCACTAACGGGCAGGTAGGTACAGGGGGTCAGGCAGAGAATGGTCAGGGTCACAAGCCAGGGATCAAACAGGAGAAGTCAGCAGAGGTCAGGATCAGGCAGGGTCGGCAACAAGTCAGGCAGGAACAGGAATGCAGATTACAAGATACAGGGGCCCATGGAAAAACACACACCAAGGCCCTGACTGTGAGTCTGGCCATTCCTTAAATACAACCCCTGCAATCAGCTTCAGGTGTTTTGGCTGACTGCAGGGGTGAGTCTCTGACTGCTGAGAGCACCCGCTGGCCAGCCCTGGTACTGCAGCCCACAAGGCAGGTGAGTCCCACCGTTATTGGCAAGTCCATTCCTGACAGTACCCCCCCCCTCAAGGAGCGGCCTCAGGACGCTCCAAACAGTCCTAGCTGGGTAAAATGTTCCACCGCCCGGGTCCGGTAACTGGTGGGATATCAAAGACTGGCACAGCGGGCTGGGCACCGGACAGAGGCCCATCGGGCTGGGCACCGGACAGAGGCCCATCGGGCTGGACACCGGACAGAGGCCCATCGGGCTGGACACCGGACAGAGGCACATCGGGCTGGACCCCGGATCACCAGGCGGAGCAGCGGGCACTGGGCCACCAGGCAGAGCAGCAGGCACCGGGCCACCAGGCAGAGCGGCAGGCACCGGGCCACCAGGCAGAGCGGCAGGCACCGGGCCACCAGGCAGGGCGGCGGGCACCGGGCCCCCAGGCGGAGCAGCGGGCACCGGGCCCCCAGGTGGAGCGGCGGGCACCCAGGCGGAGCGGCGGGCACCCAAGCCCCCAGGTGGGGTGGCGGGCCCTGGGCCCCCAGGCAGAGCGGTGGGCACCGGGTCATCTGGCAAGACCGCGGGCCTAGAATCATCAGGCACGACAGCGAGCTCTGAGTCAACCGGCACGACAGCGGGCTCCGAGTCAACTGGCACGACAGCGGGCACCGGGTCATCAGGCATTGGATCGTCTGGCTCGACAGCGGGCATCGAGTCAACAAGTACGACAGCGGGCATCGTGTCACCAGGCATGACAGCGGGCACTGGGTCATCAGGTACCGGATCGTCTGGCTCGACAGCGGGCATCGGGTCATCAGACATTGGATCGTCTTGCTCGACAGCGGGCACCAGGTCATCTGGCTCAACAGCGGGCTTTGGGTCACCAGGCATGACAGCGGGCATCGGGTCACCAGGCATCAGGTCATCTGGCTTGACAGCGGGCACCGAGTCATCTGGCAAGGCAGTGGGCACCGAGTCACCAGGCATGACAGCTGGTTCTGAGTCAACTGGCACGACAGCGGGCATTGGGTCACCAGGTATGACAGCGGGCACTGGGTCATCAGGCATTGGATCGTCTGGCTTGACAGCGGGCATCGGGTCATCAGGCACGACAGCGGGCATCGGGTCACCAGGCATGACAGCGGGCACTGGGTCATCAGGCGTTGGATCATCTGGCTCGACAGCGGGCATCGGGTCACCAGGCATGACAGCGGGCACTGGGTCATCAGGCATTGGATCATCTAGCTCGACAGCGGGCATCGGGTCACCAGGCATCAGGTCATCTGGCTCGACAGCAGGCACCGAGTCATCTGGCAAGACTGTGGGCACCGAGTTATCTGGCAAGACTGCGGGCACCGAGTCATCTGGCAAGACTGCGAGCACCAGGTCATCTGGCAAGACTGCGGGCACCGAGTCATCTGGCAAAACAGCGGGCACCGAGTCATCTGGCAAAACAGCGGGCACCGAGTCATTTGGCAAAACAGCAGGCACCGAGTCATCTGGCATGATAGGATCATCAGGCTGGATCAGTTCATCAGGCTGGGTACAGACATCAGGCTGGGTAGAGACATCAGGCTGAATTGCGGGTGCCGAGGCACCAGGCTGAACCACGGGAGGCAGGTTCTCAGACGGCAGGCTGACCGGTTTGGATACTGGCAGGATGGTACTGGTTGGAAAGAATTTTTGCTTTTTTCTGGTTTTAGTTACTGGAGCACTGTAAGTAAACCCATGTCTGTAAACGAATGGAGCAGCTGAAGACAGAGAAGAGCTGGAGGATGGAACAGAGAAGGGAGCAGTTGCTACAGAGGACTTCTTTACAGGGTTAAAGAAAGGATAGGTGCAGCGAGTGGGAGCAGGGGACTGGTATGTGGTAGTTAGCAGAGTATACTGGGCCGTCACTGGGGGTGCTGTCGGGGATGCAGGAAGAGTGCCTTGAGCAGAGGAATGATGTTGCAAGCCGACTGCGGCTGGGTGTAACAAATCTGTCCATGTCTGCAGTACTGGTTTAACAAAACTCAGCTTACACATAGCCTGTCTGATCAAAGACTGCACTCCTTCAGAGTCTGATAAGCATAGTCTTTGTCATCAAACACTAGCAGAGATAAATACACCACCTCATCAAGATCCATCCTTCCCAGCAACAATAAGCCAAGATGGCTTCCCTGTGCAGCCACTTCTGGTCAGGATTGGCCTTGTTGTAATGTCAGGGTTCTGGGTATGACCAGAAGTGTGTGGACTGACACAGGGAAACGCAGGCTTCAGATATGGTATAAATAAGACAATTTATTAAGACTAACAATACAAATATAAACGCAGTGCACCAAACCCCAAGCTAACACAAATACATACAACAAGGTGAAACAAACCCAAACCTAAACTGATAAAGATACACAGGTACATACACATATAGAGCACAACGTAGTCAGGCAGGCCGGGTCGATAACTATCGGGCAGGTAGGTACAGGAGGAGCAGGCGGGGAGTAGTCAGGTCACGAGCCGGGTACAGCAACTAATGGGCAGGTAGGTACAGGGGGTCAGGCAGAGAATGGTCAGGGTCACAAGCCAGGGATCAAACAGAAGTCAGCAGAGGTCAGGATCAGGCAGGGTCAGCAACAAGTCAGGCAGGAACAGGAACACAGGATACAAGGTACAGGGGCCCATGGAAAAACACACACCAAGGCCCTGACTGTGAGTCTGGCCATTCCTTAAATACAACCCCTGCAATCAGCTTCAGGTGTTTTGGCTGACTGCAGGGGTGAGTCTCTGATTGCTGAGAGCACCCGCTGGCCAGCCCTGGTACTGCAGCCCACAAGGCAGGTGAGTCCCACCGTTATTGGCAAGTCCATTCCTGACACTTCCTGCCTTTGTGTGGTGAGAGGATTAAATTAAAGTCAGCCCCTATAATCATGTGTGGAGTAGAGAAGAAACCTAATTTGGTGAGCGTTTGTGTAAGAAACTGACCTGAGTTTGGGGCATATAGATTCAACAAAATAAGGGGGGTGTCACCAAGCATGCATTCTAGAACAATAAAGCAACCGTGATGATCGACCATGGAGGAAACGACCCGAAGGGAGCAATGTGTCCGAATCAGAATTGCCACTCCAGCCTTCCTAGATGGATCAAAGGCCAAGAAGGATTTGGAAAAAAACCTTGAGGCAAAACAAAAGGAGGCAGTTGATTTAAAATGGGTCTCCTGGACAAAAATAATGTCTGCTCCTGAGTATCGGAATTCCTTCAAAGTCACCCACCGTTTCTGAACGGAGTTAAGGCCTTTAACATTATATGACAGAAGTCGTAAGGCCATCACAAAATGACAATGGATATAGCATGTGTACCAGCAGAAAAGGTAAATGGGATACCATCGATGAGACAAAACAGAAAACAAGTAACATTAATAGATCACATAAGATGTAAACAGGAAACATTACAGCAAAAAACATAGCTATCCATAGGGATGTACACTTGGGAAAAACATCTATACCCAAATCGTCCAGGCCAGTTTCTGGACAGGATCAGGGGCAACACAACAACCAAAACATAAAACCCGGCCAGAAAAAACAAGATAAATGAAAGCACCCAGCAAGGGCTCAGCCAGCATAACAAAAAAAAAATGAAGGGGGAGGGGGGAGGAGGAGAGGAAGGGGAGAAGGGGGAGAGGAGGGAGGAGGAGAGAAAGGGGAGAGGGGGGAGGAGGAGAGAAAGGGGAGAGGGGGAAGGAGGAGAGAAAGGGGAGAGGGGGGGGAAGAGAGAAAGGGGAGAGGGGGAGGAGGAGAGGAAGGGGGGGAAAGAGGAAGGGGGGAGGAGGAGAGGACGGCGGGGGCGGAAGGAGGGAAGAGGAGAGGGAGGGAGGGGGAAAGGGATAATCCGAAGTATCCACAGGGGAACACCCTAGAAGAGCATCAGGTAGGCTCATCGCTGGAATGAGGAGGACGAGGACGTTGTGGAGTACATGAAATTCACTTCCGGCCCCCACGAACAGGTGTCCAGATCTTGTTGGGGGTAACAAAAGGGCTAGATGGGGTAGGTGGTAATGAGAAGGGGTCTTCCGATAAAGGAGGTAATCCCAATTGCTTCAGAAAGGAGTCTGCCGCTAAAAGATCACGTAGGCTAACTTGGAAATTATCTTTGGAGACGACCAGCTTTAAGGGAAACCCCAGCAATAAGGAACACAGTGATGTTGAAGGTGTGTGGTGATTGGTTTCAGTGCCCACCGTTTGGCCAGGGTAATCGGAGAGAGATCACAAAAGAGCTGGAGCCTGTCCCCTTTAAATTCCAAGGAAGGCTTGTTGCATATGGAGGCTAACAAGGCTTCTTTGCTTTAAAAAAAATGAAAGCGGACGATGACATCATGTGGTCTGGTGCTGTCAGCAGGTCTAGGGCGTAGTGATCGGTGTGCCCTGTCTAGGCGCCAATATGCTTCTGGAACCATGTGGGGGGTTGCAGTGAAGAAAGAAAAAAAGGTGGCGGTGAAGTTGAGAATTGGTAATAGATTCAGATATACTATGAATACGGATGTTCTGCCGGCATTCCTCATTTTCCAAATCTTCTTGTTGGAGCTGAATTTGGGACATGGTGTGTTTCAGATACGCATTATCTTCTTCTAAGACATGAACGTATTGCAACAATTCGTCAAATTTACTCTCCAATTGATCCACACGTTAAAATTATGAAAATATGAAAACGAACGCTGGAATTGTATGCAGGGAGCAGCTAGCATGAAAGGTGGAACCCCTAAACCTTCTAGAACACATATATAAACAACATCCAGCGCTAAAAACAATTCTAAATGCCGAAATGGAATATCAGGGTTACCTTAATGGTTTATTATACAAATATCATAGTCTCTGGGGTGGAGCCCCGTATGATGTATTAAGTATATTGTATAAATAAGTCTATGATAATGAATGGTTCAGAAAACAAAATAAAATCATATAAGTGTATATCATGGGATGACAGTCTATAGTAAACTATGTTGGCAACGATGACTTCGGTGATGTATTAAATAAGTGTGGGTCACCGGATGCACAATCAGATGGGGGGGCGGAGCCTGGCTATGGCGGCGTGGATGAGCACGGAGTGAGTGCTCCCTGATGCCTCCGCTTCGCCCCGGATACCTGTTGGGGTGAGGACACTGAGCCAGGGACCTATTCACTTGTGACCGGGTCTTCGGTCGCCGATCCTGGCTGTGGTGGAGAGAGAGTGCAGAGACGAGGAAAGCTGGAGGAAGCACGACCCAATGAGGGGGGCTGCTGGGAGGACGAAGAGACGGGGCGGGATCTCACGATCAGCCGCAGAGGAGCTCTGGGAAGGGGAGAAAGCCGGCCGGCGTCTGAGGAAAGAGAGAGACGCTGATGCTTCTCCCCCCCAGCATAGTGACACATTACATTTAGTGAGCCCCTAGCACCCCCGGCTGAAGAGTGTTTAACCAGAGAAGACCGGGAAGTGAACTTCTGGAGGAGAAGCCCAGAGGAATCCCCCTGAAGAAAAAAAAAAGGGAGAGGATTAAAGCTCTTTGTCGGAGGCCCACGCTGTCCTAACAAACCCACCGGAGGGAATCGTAAGGAGAGGGTGAGTGTGGACAGTTTGGGATGGTTAAACTTGCATAAAAGTTTACTTCTGCTGGAAAGATAAAGAGGACTAGTAAAAGGGGGGATTCCCTGGGGGAGTTTTCAAGTGATCTAAATGTAATAACAAGAACAGAGAGGATTGAAATCTGAGTTCCAGGGAGGTGGGGATGGAGGGGAGGGTGGGAGGGGTTTTAGGGACAACACTCTGCATGATGGAAGGGAAAAAAAAAGCAAAAAAACAGAGATATAAAACATATGGAAGATCTCCGATTTATAACATATAACGTAAAGGGATTGAACTGTCCTGGGAAGAGGTTTAAACTATTCAAGGATCTACAGCATAGAGAGGCTTCGGTGGTATTTTTGCAGGAGACACACCTTGAGATTAAGTCAAATATAAAGTTGTACTCTAGAAATTACCCAACATGGTTTTATGCGGATTCCCCAATCAAGAGAGCTAAGGGAGTAGCAATAGAGTTTACAAAAAATGTAATGTTGGATATAGAAGAGAGAGAGGTAGGTCCTGATGGGAGATTTTTATTCTTGAAGGGTAGACTACAAGAGCAGGAATGTACAATTGTGAATATCTATTGCCCAAATAAAAGACCAGAAGCCTATCTGAAGGGAGTCCTGAGAAAACTGATGGCCTTTAAAAAGAGACGCTTGATAGTGGCAGGGGATTTGAATTTTTGTATGGACCCACAAATGGATACAACCTCTTCTGTGCAATGAGAGGGAGGTAGAGCTCTGAGAATCCTGAAGAGGGTGATACATGAGTGTCAACTGGTGGATATTTGGAGAGTGATTCATGGAAAAGAGAGAGATTATACCTTCTTCTCCAAAGCACATGAGATGTACTCCAGATTGGATTATATATTGGTAGATCATCAACTTATAGAATTGGTGGATAAAGTAGAAATAGAGGCGATGTCCCTTTCAGATCATGCCCCTGTTACACTGAAAGCGAGGTGGAGAAGACGATCGATAGGTGGGATAGGTTGGAAGTTGAACGAGGCTCTTCTCTTGGATCAAGAAGTGGATCAGAAAATCAGTGAAGAGATTTAAAGATTTTTTCAAGAGAATGAGACAGGGGAGGTGTCGGTGGCTACAGTGTGGGAGTCCCATAAGGCCTATATAAGAGGTATATTGATTGCGTTCGGGGCAAAAAAGAAAAGGCAAAGAAGAGAAAAACTTACTGGGCTGCTAAAAGAAATATTTGACCTGGAGCAGATACATAAAAGTAAAAGATCAGAAGAGATAAGACAGAAGGTAAAAAAAAAGAAACAAGAGCTAGAGCTACTGATGGAGGAGGAGAAGAGAAGAGTTTTTAACAAAGTTGCAAGTGAGAGGTATAGATGGGGAGATAAACCAGGAAAATATTTAATGAGAGCCTTGAGGGAAAAAAAAATAGGAATTATATAGAGAAAATAAAAAACCCCAAGGGGGAAATGGTTTATTCTACTAAAGAGATCATTGAGGTGTTTAAAGAATACTATAGTAAGCTGTATAATATTGCCTCTCAAGATCCAGTAAATATAAATGGAAATAAGAGAAGAGAGAAAAGATGGGAATATCTAAAAAACGCAGGACTACCGAAGCTAAGTGAAGACCAACTGAATTCCCTTGATTTGGAAATTACACAGGAAGAAATAATAAGAGCATTAAAAAGTACTATGACGGGGAAAAGCCCAGGCCCAGATGGTTATACAGTGAGGTACTATAAAAAATACAGTGACCTGTTAATACCCAAATTGAAGAAATATATGAATGCCCTGGGAGGAGAGATGGAGATGAGATGGGAATCTTTACAGGCCCATGTGGTGCTGATACAAAAGGAAGGGAAGGATGTCTCTCAGTGCTCTAGCTATAGGCCGATATCACTTTTGAACATAGACACTAAGCTATACGCAAAGGTTCTAGCAAATAGGCTAAAAGATTTTATGCCAGAATGGATCCAGGGGGACCAGGTAGGATTCGTTCCAGGTAGGGAGGGTAGAGATAATGGGTTGAGAACTCTGTTGCTTATCCAGAAAGATAGGAAGGGGAAAACCCCGGTAGTAGTGCTTTCGATCGATGCTGAAAAGGCATTTGATAGAGTAGATTGGGGCTTTATGATGGATACCCTGGAGATTGTAGGAATGGGAGTAAGAATGAGAGAGTGGATAGGAAAGTTGTATAGGGAGCCCTCAGCGGTTGTCATGGTCAATGGAGAGAGGTCGGAACCTATTGGGATGTCAAATGGAACTAGACAGGGATGTCCACTGTTCCCATTGCTGTATGTATTGGCATTGGAACCTTTATTGGCAACTATTAGGGAGAATATAGATATAAAAGGAGTGCAGATAGGAGAAGTTGAACATAAACTAGCTGGCTTTGTGGATGATATGTTGTTCTATGTGGGAAATCCTAGGATGACACTCCCAAATCTAATGAAGAGCTTAAAGGACTATGGGGAGTTATCAAATTTGAAAATCAACCCAACAAAAACTGAGATCTTAAATGTAAACCTTCCAATTAGTGAAAAAGAAAAAATACAAAAAGAATTCCCTTTTATATGGAAAAATAGAGAGATAAAGTATTTGGGGGTTAAACTTTCTGCTTCATATACGAACCTGTATAAATTAAACTATATCCCACTCTTAAATGAGATCAAGGAAGAACTAAGGAGATTGGGAGGAGGTAATCCATCTTGGATAGGCCGTATAAACTTGATAAAAATGATAATTGTACCAAAAATCCTCTATAAATTCCAGTCAAAATCCCGGAGGTTTTTTTTAAAGTAATAAAAAGGATGTTAACAAAATACATATGGAAAAATAAAAAACCTAGAATATCATATGACTTATTAAGTAGAAAAAAGGAGAAGGGAGGATTGGGAGTGCCAGATATTAAGAGGTATTATAGAGCAGTAATTCTAGCGAGAATTTATGATTGGACACATAATTCAGAGGGGAAAAGGTGGATTCAGATTGAGAATGAATTAAGTGGAGTTACCTTGAGTAGAATTATATGGGCACCAGCACAATATAGAGGGTTAAAAGATACCACAAGTGTTTTTACATTAAATGTTTTAAAGGTTTGGGATAAATTGCATAAACTTATGAAATGAGATTTTAATTCACAATTAATATCACTGAGGAACACGGATTATTTTCCTCCAGGTAAGGAGGAGAGCACAGGAAAATGGTTTAAAAAAGAAAATATCCAATTGAGAGATATAATGGAAGGACAGGAATTGAGAACACTTAAGGATTTGAAAAAAGATAAAAGGGAACTCTTCATTAAAATAGACGAGTGGAGATATCACCAATTAACCTCCTTGGCGGTATTCCCGAGTGTAGCTCGGGGTAACATTTCAGTACCAAAAGCGGTAACCCCGAGCTACACTCGGGCTTACCATGCGGCGCTGCTCCGGCATGTGTTCTTCACTTACCTTACCCTGCGCTCCCATGATGTGTCCCCTGCAGCGTCCCCGGCCATCTCCTCCGGCCGATGCCGGCATCCGGCTTCTGTGTCCTGTCCCTGTGACGTCGGGACGTACGGGCGCCGCCGGCGGCGGGAAATTTAAAAATTTTAAAAAATGTCATTTTTTTTTTTTTACATTTTACACAGTAAAACATTGCTGTTTCAACCTATTTCACATACATATTGTCCCGAGTGCTTTGTCCGGCGCCCTGCCTGCATTTTGTCTGTTCTTTCTGCCTGGAAACTGAGAAATGTCCATGGCGTCCAAAAAGTGTCCCTTTAGGTCAAAAGCGGTTTAGATCAGCTAGAGAACAGCGATAGTAAATCAGAACCACTTGCAGAATTGAGTGATAATGATTCGTGGGGGAAATTCGTCATCAGAAACTGAAAACGATTTTGCGACTGAGCTCAGCAATGTGCGAACTTGGCGCTCTATTTCACATTTCAGTGTTTTTGGTTTGATTATATTATTGAATTAAATTTTTTATTATTTTTATATTATTTTTATGATTATTTATTAAATTATAATTTATGATTTTGTGTTTCAAATTTTATCATACCCGGGATGTTTACTAGACTCTTGTTCGGACAGATTTCAGTGAGTTATTCCTAAAAATTACAGCCTACAATAAGAAAAATACATATTTCCATGCAAAAAAATGGTACCGCTTTCAGCACCAAAAATCTGAAATAATCAGACCGCCAGGGAGGTTAAAACACTTTGTCAGAAACCTTCCAAAACCGTTGAGATCGAGAAAGGATTGGAATCTGTTTGAGAGGTTGTTAGAAACACGAGGTGACGGGAGGCGGGGCACGGCAAAAATTTATAATTCCCTTACTGAGTTAGACACTTACACAAAGCCAATGTATATAGTAAAATGGTAAAGAGATTTGGGAATAGAGATAGATGAAGATAAACAAAGGAAAATATATAGACTAATACACGAGAATATAAGTATGAGAGAGGTAAATTATAAGTGTTTAGCGAGATGGCACATTACACCGAAGGTTGAGTATAAGATATGTGGGGAAAATACACAAGAGTGCTGGAGGGGATGTGGAAAAATAGGCACGTTATATCATATATGGTGGGAGTGCCCGAAGATCCAAGGTTTCTGGGAGATAATTGTCCAACTAATTGAGAATATCTCTGGGATAAAGATAGGATGGGACCCAGAAGTATGTCTACTACATAGTACAGAGTTATCAGTAAATAAATATAAGGACTCGGGTATATGGTGCTATCTGAATGCGGCAAAGGGTCTGATACCTAAGTTCTGGCATGGATCAGAGGTGCCGAAGATAGAGGATTGGGTGGAAAGAACGAATCAAATATGTAGGATGGAGAGATTGTATTATATACAAGAAGACAAGATAGGGTTATTCTCTAAGAAGTGGAGAAAATGGGAAGAATTTATGGTGAAATACATGAAGTAGCAATTATGAGAAAGATGGAAGTATTTATATATCCTATATTTCAGGGGGGGCTACAGCCTATGGACATCTAGCCACTGTATGTGGCCAACTACTTATGGTCAGTACTTTTTTGTTTACCCCCTGTTTTTGACTATTAAACTCCAGTCAAACAATACTACACTATGTGGCGTCCTTTATTGGGTTCTCTATGAGAGCACCATCTCCCACAGCACTTCTTTGGACCAAGGAGTTCCCTGACGCTCACACGTTCGGATGCTACTTGGCCACCTCTTCTTGCGGTGAGACAGAGGATAGGACGCAGTGCGACCTGACCAGAACCCTGATGCCGGAGAGATCTTGCACAGTTACTTCCTTACATGCGTTATTTTAACGCACTTCTGGTGAGTGCGCACTCTACCTGTTTTTTCCAGGATCTCCTCTACCTTCACTACTATCACCCTGGGATGAGAACTTTGTACGTGCTCTCACCACCCTTTATAGACTCAATGCACTATTTACCTTGTGGTATATCTGTTTGACCACTGATATTTATATATTTATCTTTTAGAGAATATTTTATTTTGTTTTTAGCGCTGCACCTATTTTTCTTTTATTATTGACTATTGCAAGGAGGATTGGTTGCCTTTTTGGTGTTCCAGCTGCTTGTGCTCTTGTACCTGTAGCGCTCGCTATACTCTTTTTCACACATTTATATATCCTATATTCTAGCTGGGAAAAGAGGTAATAGAACAATGCCGAGTGGGTGGGTTTACATGGGGGGAGGGAGGTTTACTTGGGAAGGAGGGGAAATTAGATAGGGGAGGGGAGGTAATGGGAATAAAGATAGTAAGAAATGTAATCAATGATTTGGAAATGTTTTTTTTTGTGTATGAGAATAATGATGAAATGTGTGTTTTATATGGAAAATGAATAAATATTTAAATAAAAATAAATAAATAAATAAATAAATGTGGGTTGCACTAACCAGATAGCGCATACCAGCTAATTCCCCCTTTTTTTATTGATATCAGCTACCCCCCCCCCCCCTTTTTATACAAATTTTTTATGACCCATGTTTTATACTGGGTTTTTTTTCTCTGACTCATTATTCTTTATAACAACCCCAAATTTAAATTATCATTACGATAGGACTACATTGGGTCTCTTCACATTTTAATTATATTATATCTGAGTCAACTATTTATATCATAATTTTAAACCGATTTATACGTCATGTGCTAGTGATATATTTATTTTTATTTTATTTTACTTGTGTTCTTCTACTGGATAGCATATGTGTCTTAATAATTTTGTATGTTTTTTGATAATTTTATTACAATTTTTACTGAAAGAACATATGTTTCTCCCCTTCCATATGGTTCTCTGATCTCACACATATATACATTTTATAATTTGGATTTTTTTTTTCTATATTTTTTTTATTTTTAGCAATTATTAATGGTATTAATCTAATTTTATTTTTATTTATTATTTTTTATTGTTCATGTGATTGTGTAGTATATTTTATATTTTTTGCTGGTCATAATTTTTGTATTAATTTTACTCCTATATATGATTATTATAGGGTTAATTTTAATTTTTAAACGGATCAATATATATATTTTTTATTTTCAATCATACTCTTAATGGTGAACTCAGAATCATGAGGATTTATACACACCAGATGTTACTAATACTGATGTGTTTCTCCAGTTTTACAGCATACTCAATAAGCCTGCTGTTCCCCTTGTTGGGGATGCAACAGCATGTACTATATACAGTATTGTGTGTTAATATCACTTGACCAGTAGATGGCACTGTACACTAAGGTTACCAGTTGTGCATATCTGTAAACTTGTTGGTTCTCTCTCTTCATAAACCAAGATGTCTGCTGTTATAGTCTGCTGAAACGTTTTGTATGTTTGCAACTTAAGCCACACAAGTAAACCAAGTTCTGCCTCATCACAAGCTACTAGTGTCTTCTCTAACACATAACCAACACCCCTGGCTTCTGTACTGTATCTTGCATATATATTGCCTCAGCAGAATATGGCTCTCCTTCTGGGGCTACACGATCCACTACCATATCAGGAGCAACCCTTTTTGGTGTTAAGAGATCGCATGTCTTTGCCTGTATACATTGGAGCAGGGGCGGACTGACCATTTGGAAACTCGGCCCTGCCCAAGGGCCTGGGGCCAGTAGGGGGCCCTATGAGATGCCCCTGGTACCTTTTTAATAGGTTTTTTTTAGTTTGGGCAAGGACACAGGGGCCCCATGATCCCCTATTGCCCAGGGGCCCCATGAGTTGTCAGTCCGCCCCTGCATTGGAGTATATATCCCGAGTTTGGCAGAGTTGTATTACAGAGGGGGTTTCTCCCTCCCTCCCTATAGAGCCAAGATGTCCCTAATTTAGGTCTATCTAATATACGGGCTTCTAGATAATGGCCACCGTTGCGCGATCTGAGCATGCGCGAACAGACGGCATCGACATCATTGTCGGCTAATGCGCATGTGCAGAGTTCACTATAGAACTGTCACTGGGGGAGGCACGCTTCCTTTGAGAACGTGCTTTCGCACGAAACATGTCAGGAAGCGGCCCCCAGTGACATATCCACTTGGTCTATCTACTTGGCCAGCGGCCATCTTTATCAATTGATCATTATACATGTGAGTGTATTCCTTTTGCATCCTGTTATACTTCATTACCTATTAAAGCAATTTTGCACTATGGAAATTTTTGTGCTTGGGCTCATTTCGTTATGAGCCCTCCCTTTCAAGGATACCATTGATGACCGCTCTAAACGTTGGCTCCCCCTGGTGTTTATTGACGGCACTGCGGTTACCTGGAAGTCCATATGGTGCGCTGTAACTCCCGTTTGATACCCACCAGTTGTTCCTGAGCTCCAGACACCCAGACGTAGATGACCAGGAGTTGGTCCAAACACTCAAATGCGCTTTTATATGTGCTATCTGGTTACTGCAACCCACACTTATTTATTACATCACTGAAGTCACCGTTGCCAACATAGGTTTACTATAGACTGTCATCCCATGATATACACTTATATGATTTTATTTTGTTTTCTGAACCATTCATTATCATTAGAGATGAGCGAAGTATTCAAAAATTTGATTCGGCGAATTTCAGGAAGAAATTCGATTCGATGCGAATTTATTCGCTACGAAGATAACTTATAAAAAGGGTTTCTAGGCTTCAGAGAGCCTTTAAATTAGTGCAGAACACTGTACCTTTAATTTAAATGCCCTTGGAGATGAGGAAGGAGAAGGAGAAGGATGAGAAGAAGGAGAAGGAGAAGGATGAGAAGAAGGAGAAGGATGAGAAGAAGGAGAAGGAGAAGGAGAAGGAGAAGGATGAGAAGAAGGAGAAGGAGAAGGATGAGAAGATGGAGAAGGAGAAGGATGAGAAGAAGGAGAAGGATGAGAAGAAGGAGAAGGAGAAGGATGAGAAGAAGGAGAAGGATGAGAAGAAGGAGAAGGATGAGAAGAAGGAGAAGGAGAAGGATGAGAAGAAGGAGAAGGATGAGAAGAAGGAGAAGGATGAGAAAAAGGATGAGAAGAAGGATGAGAAGAAGGAGAAGGATGAGAAGAAGGATGAGAAGAAGGAGAAGGATGAGAAGAAGGAGAAGGATGAGAAGAAGGAGAAGGAGAAGGATGAGAAGAAGGAGAAGGATGAGAAGAAGGATGAGAAGAAGGAGAAGGATGAGAAGAGGAGAAGGATGAGAAGAAGGAGAAGGATGAGAAGAAGGATGAGAAGAAGGAGAAGGATGAGAAGAAGGAGAAGGATGAGAAGAAGGAGAAGGATGAGAAGAAGGATGAGAAGAAGGATGAGAAGAAGGAGAAGGATGAGAAGAAGGATGAGAAGAAGGAGAAGGATGAGAAGAAGGATGAGAAGAAGGAGAAGGATGAGAAGAAGGAGAAGGATGAGAAGAAGGATGAGAAGAAGGAGAAGGATGGGAAGAAGGATGAGAAGAAGGAGAAGGATGAGAAGAAGGAGAAGGAGAAGGATGAGAAGAAGGAGAAGGATGAGAAGAAGGAGAAGGATGAGAAGAAGGAGAAGGAGAAGGAGAAGGATGAGAAGAAGGAGAAGGAGAAGGATGAGAAGATGGAGAAGGAGAAGGATGAGAAGAAGAAGAAGGAGAAGGATGAGAAGAAGGAGAAGGAGAAGGATGAGAAGAAGGAGAAGGATCAGAAGAAGGAGAAGGATGAGAAGAAGGAGAAGGAGAAGGATGAGAAGAAGGAGAAGGATGAGAAGAAGGAGAAGGATGAGAAGAAGGATGAGAAGAAGGAGAAGGATGAGAAGAAGGAGAAGGAGAAGGATGAGAAGAAGGAGAAGGATGAGAAGAAGGAGAAGGATGAGAAGAAGGATGAGAAGAAGGATGAGAAGAAGGAGAAGGATGAGAAGAAGGACAGTTCTGTGACAGTTTCTGTCTATTTCTGACAGTTCTGTGACATTCACTCCATACAGCGGTTTCAACCGCTGTATGGAGGGAATGTCACAGAACTGTCAGAAATAGCCTATTTCTGACAGTTCTGGGACATTCACTCCATACAGCGGTTGAAACATTGTATCTATTTGTTTCCATAAATGACATTCTGCAGATACACTTAGAGGAGCTCTGCAGATACACTTTTTGCCGGCTTGGAATTATTCTTATTTTCATCCTACTTCTTCTTCTTCTTCTTCTTCATCCTCATCCTCTTCTTCTTCTTCTGAGGATGAGGATGAGGATGAGGATGAAGAAGAAGAAGAAGAAGAAGAAGAAGAAGAAGTAGGATGAAAATAAGATTAATTCCAAGCCGGCAAAAAGTGTATCTGCAGAGCTCCTCTATTCTGCAGATACACTTAGAGGAGCTCTGCAGATACACTTAGAGGAGCTCTGCACATACACTTTTTGCCGGCTTGGAATTATTCTTATTTTCATCCTACTTCTTCTTCATCCTCATCCTCTTCTTCTTCTTCTTCTGAGGATGAGGATGAGGATGAAGAAGAAGAAGAAGAAGTAGGATGAAAATAAGAATTCCAAACCGGCAAAAAGTGTATGTGCAGAGTTCCTCTATTTCTGACAGTTCTCTGACAGCTCCTTCACATGTACAGCGGTTGAAACATCTGTATCCTAAATGGAAACTAATAGATACAATGTTTCAACCGCTGTACATGTGAAGGAACTGTCAGAGAAATGTCAGAAATAGCGGAGCTCTCTGCAGGGACACTTTTGCCGGCTGATCGGGAAAAATTTGATTCGCGCACCCGAAGTAGGCAAATTTTCGGATTCGACGCAAATCAAATTTTTCCTGAAATTCGTATCGAATTCCGGTTCGCCTGGTTCGATTCGCTCATCTCTAATTATCATAGACTTATTTATACGGTATACTTAATACATCATACGGGGCTCCACCCCAGAGACTATGATATTTGTATAATACACCATTAATTCCTGATATTCCATTACGGCATTTAGAATTGTTTTTACTGCTGTTGTTTATATATGATTCACACGTTCACCGATCTGAGCTATTTCCCCTCTAAGATCCTAAGCCAGTTTGCCCACTTCAGCGGAAATAGAGGCGGCAATGTTGCTTAGAAATACTTGGAGTTTTTCATCCAACGCAGATACCGTGAGAGAAGGAGACACATGTGGAGTGGCAGGAGCAGAGGGATGGTGACTCAAAGAAGGGTGTTCTGGAGCCCCCCCTACCAATGTCAGGGGCTTAGGATCCTCCATCTGGGGGTGTAAAGAGGTTGGGAATGCTGGCTGCTCAATTGCAGATGAAGCTGCAGTACCTCTCGCTGCTGCTGGGGGTCTGGAGCTGGTCCTCGAGCCTGCGGCTGTACTCGAGGCCGGGGATTGCAGCCTAGCTAGGAATCGCTGCAGCGGGGAGGGCTGCGGGTCATGTGGAGGTGGGGAAGGGGGCTTCCAGCACCCGATCTTCCCCATTATTCCTCCCTTATATGTTGAGCTGGGTGCGGGATTGCTGAGACTCACCCAGGGACGTCCGGAGGCTGTGGACATGCCGCCAATAAGTCGCTAAGGCCGGAGATGTACGGAGCTTCAGAGGAGTGCGACCTTCCTCATCCCCGGTCGTGCATGTGCCCCGGGGGGGGGGGGGCATTTTTAAGTTTTATTTAGCCTGTAATTCTACCATTTTTGGATAGAGTGGAGATGGATTAGAACCCCTTCCAGGTGTCTATTGCCGGCTGTGCCCCGTCAAGGAGATTCATCCTCTCTATTCATCCTATTTACCATTACTGCCAAGAGTGAAATTGAAAAAGAGGAAAAAACCTTATTGTTACCAGCACAGGAATAGAAAGGGAAATCTCCCATTAGGGGCACTAGTTCTGGTCAGGGCTTCTTTCAGCAGGAACGCGGGGGAACACATTCCAGCACCTCCAGCACTAATTGTATGTATAGGCAAAGGGGCGCTGGGGTGTCCTGGAGGGTCTATTGATGCTGGCTGCTGAGGATCTATTGTTGCTGGAGGGGATCTATTTTTGCGGGGGGGGTCTCTTGTGCTGGGGATTTCTATTGTTGCTGGGAATGGGTCTTATGTTGCTGGGGGGTTCATTTGTTGATAGGCGGGATCTACTGTTGATGAAAGGGTCTATTGTTCCTGACTGCTGGAGGGTCAGTAACAATAGACCCCTCCCTGTTGTAGATCCCACTAATCAACAACTGACCCCCCCCCCCCCCCCCGCAACATAAGGGATAAGGGGAGATCAGTTGTTTCTGCTTGGAGTCTTCTGTTTCTGGGTATTTTGTTGCTGACTGCAGGGGATCTATTTTACTGTGTTTCTTAGTAAATTACATACAAAATGATACTTCTGTATTCTCTAAAAAAAGTGGTACTGGGGGGGGAGGGGGTTAGGGGTGGAACCAAGGAACAGTGCTTGGAGGTGGGTGAGGGGTGGGGACAAGGGGGACTTGGAAAGGGAGAGTTCCTGCACCTATTTTCTGAGAAAAAGAGCCCTGGTTCTGGTGATACCTGTTACTTCTTTCAATTTGGAGTGATTTCCTCCCACTTCCTGTTGTGGCTATGGGACAGGAAGTGAAGAGAAATCTCCCCAATAGGACACAGATAGAAAAAAACAAACAGACAGAAACAAACAAACATAAAACCCTCCCTAACGCTTTCCAAAAATGAAAATAATAAATACAAGTTTTTCCTATAGTTGTGTGTAAGATACAAGGGCAGGACCCGGTTTCAGTTTGTGGCATGTTGTTATACCTGTGTGCAAGGAATGTAATCTGTATCAGAAACATTTCAGCACACTCCCATCACCTTTGTACACAGCAAAAGTGGAAGCATATTTTTACATTTACCAGAAACAGAATATCGCAGAAACAAGACACTGGGCAATCTCTCCAGCAATGTGCGCCGCAGACAACAAGGAATTCATCCGTGATTTTCATCTTCCAGGAGGTTTCTCAGAGCACCAGACATACACCAGGGTGCTCCTGCAGCTGTTTGGTTATACCGGTCATGGCAAATCGGCTTTTGTCAACTCCTGCATCTATACCCTTGGAGAAGAAGAATTCTGGACCCATGCCACAACTGGATCAACTGAAACCGTTATCAGAAACATGTATGAACTTACTGATACCATCGCAATCGTGGACAACAGAGGATTCAGAACAAAGGACGGATTTCAGGAAGCGGTGGCTTATGCACAACTAGGTAATCTATAAAATATTTTCTTTGTCAACCTATTATGCTTGGGAGGAAAGTTCATACAATGGCAATGAAATGTCTCATAAAATATTTTTATATTGAATTCAGCTGCCCCAAATCTAATGAATTTGTTGCCATTTTTCACTTTTGAATAGAAAGTTGCAAAGACTGGAAAAATGTTGCCACAAACCTCTGACAATGAAGGAGGTCCTTTATGTCATATGTCAGCATTTTTGGTTGGTAGCATGGTGTGTAAGAGAAAAAAAAAAAAAGACCGATGGACTATAACATAGACTATAATCCTATAAAGAAAACAGCAACAGATGGTGTCATGGTGAGGGAGATTCACTAAAGCAAATGTTCAATTATCAATTATTAACCACCACATTGCCATGCTATAGCCGAAAGATGACTACAGTTCTGAGTCTGGGACGGTGTCTATAGACGTCCTCCTAGAAGGCGCCTCATAGGCCAAATTGCTCATCTTGCTGCCTCTTCCTTCTCGAGGTTTCTCTACATCAGAAGTCTCCAAACTTTCAAAACAAATATTCAGTTTACTTTATGGGGGTTCGGACTGTGGCCAGTGGGAGTAGAAAATGCTCCGCCATCACAATGTCATAGGCTTTGTGGCAGCCCTTGTCTCCATCCCCTACCCACCTTTGAGCACTGTCCCTTGGTCCCACCTCTCAGTACAGTCCTTTTAGAGAATACAGAACCAAATATAATTTTGTGGTGCTGGGTAAGTTGTATGGAACGTGTTAATGATAACAAAAAAAGCAGTAGAATAGACCCCCTGCAGTCAGCAACAATAGATCACCTCCAAGAAAAAATAGACCCCCTCACAACAATATACCTCCCCCAGCAATAATAGACCCTTGCCAGAGACAATAGATCTCCTAGCAGCCAGCATCAGTAGATCCCTCCCAGCAACATAACACCCCCTCCAGCAGCAATAGTTCTCCCACAAGCCACAATAGAGCCCCCGTCAACAACCATAGACCCCCATCAACAATAGATCCTCCAAGTGACAATTGATCCTCTACAAGCCAGCATCAATAGATACTCCAACACACCCCAGTAGCCGTAGCCATAACATACATTTAGTGATTGAGGTGCTGGAACTGCATTCCCCTACATTCCCACCAAAAAAAGCCCTGCTTGGTGGTCAGTGGGAGGAATTGTGCCGCATCATTACTTTCAGTGGGAAGAATAGTACCCTATAATTAGTGTCAGTGGAAGGAATAGTACCCCATGATTGGTGTCAGTGGGAGAATTAATTCCCCATTTCTGAATAAGTATAAATCAGCACACATATATATATATAAAATCCTCAGAAATCCCTTAAAGTCATATCAATATCCTTCTCCTGAAGTACTAATAAAACATATATTCATTGACTTAAACCCAAAAACCCACAATTATAGTGAAAAAATCAAGACCCAAAGAGATTACCCAAAAATATCAAATATATATAAAAGAACAACAATAATAAAATAAAGTCCCAATATGCAAAGTGTCCAAATAATGTGTCCAAACAAAGATCAATTTCTTGATAGGAAGACGCTTCCTACTCCACTGAAGAAGATGCAAATCAATCACAGGTGCTCTTCAAATACCTCAAAAAGCAAAATCTCAACATAGTATATTACCTTTTAAATCCCAGAACTAAAGTGCCACACGTGTATCATGCAAAAAAAAAAACACTCCAGTGTCACAGCACTCATGTGAAAAAGAAAAAAAAAAAAATTAATAAATATCACTGCAAACTATATATAAAGTGCATAATTACCCTAAAACAAACAGATTCCAGCTTGTAATCAACCACATATGTACAGAGTGTCCTTAGATTGGTGTCCTCTTGTTCCTCAGGACCTCACAAACAGACCAGGAATCAGTATGTGAATTATAATCATATATAAAATTTATTGTAGCCACTTACATATAAAAACGATAAGATTAGCAAAACAGCATCCAACTCCTCATGCCCAGTATACGATCCCCTTTCCGTGTGTAGAGGGTCTCCCGATCACCAGGTAATTCCCCCTTGCTACTCCTATCCAGCACTATCACTTTGTAGCTCTGGGGGACACCTGAAGTGCACCGTTACTCTCCAGACTTCCAACACACAGGGATTCCAGAATCCAAAATGGCTGCCGCAGCACTTCCGGGAACGTCACGTGCCCTGGACGCGTTTCGTCTCTTCCGGACAAAGCCATTTTGGATTCTGGAATCCCTGTGTGTTGGAGGTCTGGAGAGTAACGGTGCACTTCAGGTGTCCCCCAGAGCTACAAAGTGATAGTGCTGGATAGGAGTAGCAAGGGGGAATTACCTGGTGATCGGGAGACCCTCTACACACGGAAAGGGGATCGTATACTGGGCATGAGGAGTTGGATGCTGTCTTGCTGATCTTATCGTTTTTATATGTAAGTGGCTACAATAAATTTTATATAGGATTATAATTCACATACTGATTCCTGGTCTGTTTGTGAGATCCTGAGGAACAAGAGGATACTAATCTAAGGACACTCTGTACATATGTGGTTGATTACAAGCTGGAATCTGTTTGTTTTAGGGTAATTATGCACTTTATATATAGTTTGCAGTGATATTTATAATTTTTTTTTTTTTTTCTCTTTTTCACATGAGTGCTGTGACACTGGAGTGTTTTTTTTTTGCATGATACACGTGTGGCACTTTAGTTCTGGGATTTAAAAGGTAATATACTATGTTGAGATTTTGTTTTTTGAGGTATTTGAAGAGCACCTGTGATTGATTTGCATCTTCTTCAGTGGAGTAGGAAGCGTCTTCCTATCAAGAAATTGATCTTTGTTTGGACACATTATTTGGACACTTTGCATATTGGGACTTTATTTTATTATTGTTGTTCTTTTATATATATTTGATATTTTTGGGTAATCTCTTTGGGTCTTGATTTTTTCACTATAATTGTGAATTTCCCATTTCTGATGTCAGTGGGAGTAATAGTCCCCTAAGGGCCAGATAAAGGCAAGAAAAAGGCCACATCTGGCCCACAGGCCGCAATTTGGAGACCCCTGCTCTAAGTTATTACCACCTTCTCCTTTCTCCATACTTCATGTCCTTAAAATGACAAGTACTGTAAGTGAGAAAACTGACTCTGCAAAGTGGTCATGCTCTAATCTTTAGTAAATTGGCCCCGATGTGTGACGTTATGGTGGACACCAGTCATGTAGCTCCTATAACTCTGGTATCTTTTTATGTCTGTCTGTTGTCACTCGCAGGTCATTTTCTCCCCTTGGATGAGGAAGTGGTGCTGACTAAGGACTTTGATCAAATAATGTCCCAGGTGGAGGATTCTGACCTAACACCAAACTACACCGATTTTATTGTCCCCATATTTATTTACAGGTATGGATCTATAGAAAGCTTTGCATACATTGTTATGACAAAAAATAATATTTGATGTATGTTTTGTTCTACTTTGCATGACTGTAATTGGCTATAAAGTATAACCACTTGTGGGCCGTCCCATGTACTGTTACTGCGGCAGGCCAGCCGCTCTGCGCTGGGAACATACATGTATGAGAGCCAACATTTCCGTGTATGGGGAGAGCATGCGGGCGCAATGCCCATCTGTGCTGTCATTCGGTATAGAACAAGTTGGTCAGCAGGTTCCAGCCAATGATTTATGACCGGGACCTGCTGATCAGCTTAGCGAATCACAGTACAGAGCCCTGTGTTTACTAAAAACAAAGAGCTCCGTACATAGAGCACCAATGTGCCTGTTTCACACATCACGCACATTACACATTGGTAGGCACACAATTAACCCTTTGATTGCCCCTAGATGTTAACCCCTTCTCAGCCAGTGTCTTTAGTACAATGACAGTATACAGCATTATCACTGAAAACTGTATCAGTATCACTGGCGATGTCAGTGTCAGTCAGTTCTCACCCCAGTGTCAATTAGGGGTTTATTTACTAAAACTGGAGAGTTCAAAATCAGGATCATTTCTGCATAGAAACCAAAACATTGGACACATAAATTGGTTGAATGTCTTAATCAAGAAATATTACAGAATTCAGATTGCAGTCATAATTTATACATGCCTAATGAAATATTACACACTTTTAAGAGACGTGTTCTACAGGACACCTCTGACTCACACAATTTGAGGTGGGGGGTTATGTTAGCCCAGGGGTGTCACATTCAGGTTCATTGCAGGTTGCATCAATATTATGATTGCCCTCAAAAGGCCAGTTGTATCTATAAGACTAGAAGTCCAGTGCACACCTCCCCCCCCCATCCTGTACATCAGATGTCAAAACCCTCCTCACCATCAGAAGTCAAGTGTTCCCCACCAGGGATGGATCCAGCCTGTCCGATCTGGGAGTGTAATACAAATGTCAGGAGGGCAGAAACTGGGAGGTCAGCAGGGCAGAGCACAGGGGTCAGCAGAGCTGAGGATAGATTACAGCAGAGTTGAGGGCAGGGGGTCAGCAGAATGGAGGGCAGGGGGTCACAACTGGCAGGGCAGATGACTGGGGTCACTGCAGGCAGGGCGGAGGACAGGAGTTACAACTGGCAGGGCGGAGGACAGGGATCACAACTGGCAGGGCAGAGGACAGGGGGACACAACTAGCAGGGCAGAGGGCAGAGAGCAGGAGTCCCAACTGGCAGGGTGGAGGACAGGGGTCCCAACTGGCAGGGTGGAGGACAGGGGCCACTGCTGACAGGGCAGAGGACAGGGGTCACAACTGGCAGGGTGGAGGACAGGGGTCACAACTTGACAAGCAGAGGACAGGGGTCATAACTAGCAGGGCAGAGGACAGGGGTCACTGCTGGCAGAGCTGAGGACAGGGGCTCACTGCTGGCGGGGCAGAGGACAGGGGGTCACTGCTGGCGGGGCAGAGGACAGGGGGTCACTGCTGGCGGGGCAGAGGACAGGGGGTCACTGCTGACAGGGCAGAGGACAGGGGTCACTGCTGACAGGGCACTCAGCAGAGCTACTTCTTCCATCCCTGCACTGCACACAGCCTGAGCACAGTCAGCAGAATTCCTCCTCCCCACAGATAGCTTTGGCTTTGTTGGACCCAACTAAAAACTTGGGGGGGGGGGCAAAGCACACTCCAGAACCCCCCTAGTCCTGGTCATATTTCCCACCCTTCCTTATATCACAGTGCACTCCCTACCTTGTTCTGCAGCCAGGAAGAAGAGCAGAGGGGGCTGGAGATCTGGGTGTGGAGCTGGGAAGCAGACTCAGAACTGTAGCCATTTCATGTGGGACTGTCCTGCAGCAGTTTGTGTCCCATCCTCTACCCACAAGTCCATATTCAGAGGTCTGTCTTTCTCAGCTAGTCTTCCCAATCATTTATAGACATACAAGATGTCAGGAGGTGAATCAACTTTCCTATCTAAAAAAAAATTAAATATCTTTGAAGAAAGTTGATATATAAGGACACTAAACTTTGTTTTTCTTCTAGTGCGAGGCACAAACTTCCACAGGAGCAACTTGGTGAACTGCACAGTTTTTTCATGAACTGCAGAGATATGACAGGTAACTTCACTTCTCAGATGTTACAGCTGTGTACAAATTGACCAGTGGCAGGATAGTCTTGTATCAGGGAAAACAGAGGCAGCCTCAGTGAACTGTTGGGCAGTTTCCATCCACCAGTCAATGTGGACCTCTGAACACTTGATGAATACACATTTTACTGCTAAGACTACCTGAAGAACATCTTTGTTGACTTAAGGGATTCAAAAAAGAATAGAGTGAGGTGACTCTTCTATCAGCCAAGATGATTGTAAAAGAAAAAAAAAATTAATTAATAGCTCACTTACCATGACTGAAAGTATATACACAGGTCTTGTCAAGGGGGTGTTCCTCAAGGTTGTCCTAAAGAAATGTATCCCTCACACCTTCACCTCCCCTTCCATAAGTTCTTGAATCACATTGTGGTGGTACCTATGATGGAGGAAGAGTCCTAGGACGCTATGACCATTATTCAAGGTCATTGAACAACAAGGTGTGAATTTGTTTGGAACCCATGCAAGCTCTCTGTCAGAATGGAGAGGGCACAAGTGGTTAAGGGTTCCACTTGCTATGAACCAAAACAGCACATTTTTAAGTAGCAATAAAAAAAAACTAAATCCGGGGCACTCACTCATGTCACTCTTCTTTATGTAACTCTTCTTTATTTAAAGGAGAAATATCTCCCCCCCCAAAAAAAAAATATATTACAGTACATACAGTTTTTGTTTTTTTTATTTAAATATTTATTAATTTTTCATAGAGATAACAATACACTTTCATCTTTTTCATAATAAATACACAATTCCTTCTTATCCTTTATTTTTCCCTTCTTAAAACATTACCCCCTTCCCCCTCCCCCCCAAAAACCCCCCCACTCTTCGTTCTTCCCTGCTTTCTGTCTAAAGCAAGCGTATCCTACCCCTCTTCTCTTCTCATTTCTATTGCTTCATATATAATCGTTTGAAGTACAAAATCTTCCCATTTCTCCCATCTCCTATTATATATCTCCATCTTACCTTCTTGGATATAGTATAATTTCTCCATCTTACTAATCTGATTTACTCTCTCTACCCAATCCTTTTCTCTCGGAACCTCTAAACTATGCCAGAATCTAGGTATCAACCCCTTTGCTGCATTCACATAGTACCATATACCCGAATCCTTGTATTTATTCACTGGTATATCTGTCTTATGTAACAAACACACTTCTGGATCTAATCCTATCTTTATCCCTGAGATTTTCTCTATTAAGTTGACCATTTTCTCCCAAAAACTTTGAATCCTTGGGCACTCCCACCAAATATGAAACCACGTACCAATCCCTCCACACCCACGCCAGCACTCTTGTGTTCTCTCTATACCCATTTTATGTTCTACCTTTGGTGTGATGTGCCATCTTACCAAACTTTTATAATTTACCTCCACTTCTCTCATGCTGATATTTTCATGTGTGAGTCTATATATTTTCCTCTGTTTATCCTCATCTATCTCTGTCCCCAAGTCCTTTTCCCATTTTTCTATATACATTGGTTTTACCTCCGTGACTAATTCAGTGAGAATTTTATATATTTTTGCCGTGCCCCGTTTCCCCTCTCCCCATGATTCCAACAACTTCTCAAATAAGTTCCAATCCATTCTCCCTCTCATAGGTTTCGGAAGACTCTCAACAAAGTGTTTTAATTGGTGATATTTCCACTCATCAATCTTAATAAAAAGTTCCCCTCCACCTTTCTTTAAATCTTTTAATGTTTTCAATTTCTGTCCATCCATAATATCCCTTAATTGAATGTCTTCCTTTTTAATCCATTTTCCCATAATCCCCTCTATACCTGGTGGAAAATATTCCATATTTCTTAGTGACATTAATTGTGAATTAAAATCCCACTTCATACGTTTATGTAAATTATCCCAAACCTTTAAAACATTCAGTGTATACACACTCGTGGTATTTTTTAAACCTCTATATTGTATTGGTGCCCATATGCTTCTACTCAGGTCAACTCCACTCAGTTCGTTCTCTATCTTAACCACTTCCCGACCGGCCGTTGTATATAAACGGCCGGACGGTGGCAGTACAGGGTCGGGTGGCCGTTTATGAACGGCCTCCCCGCACCCTGCTTGTGCGCGCTCCCCGGGAGCGCGCAGCACCACGATCCGGTGCCCGCTGTGTCCTCCGGACACAGTGAATCACCGATCGTCGGACGGGACCTCTGTACGAGGTCCCGATCATGTGATCACTGATTGGCCAATCAGTGATCACATGCAAAGTAGTAAGCAAGATGTCACTTGTGACATCATTGCTTACTATGTGTGAAATCTGTGAATGATCACAGAGGTCACATGGTACAAGGCTATTCACAACAGCCTTGTAACATGTGACAAGCTGTGACCAATCACAGCTCACTCAGTATTTCTCAATGAGTGCAGGAATGCACACAGAGAGAAAGAGAAATGATTGCTTTTACATCCTATATGGGTATAAAAGCAATCAGTAAAAAAAAAAAAAAAAATCTTCATCACCCCCCACAAGTAGTACAGTGTCACCATGGTGACACTGTACTGCTAGGGTGACAGTATGTAAAAAAATAAAAAATAAATAAAAAATAATAATATAAAAAAATAAAATAAAAATGTAAAAATTATAATTTTTGGTTATAAACTAATTTGTTTTTTTTTGTTTTTTTGCTAAAAAGATAACGGAATACATTTTGGCAAAGATGTATGATGAAATATTATTTATTTGCAAAATTTTATAAAAAAAAAACACTTTTGTTCAAAATATTTGGACTTTTTCATTACATAGCAAAAAAAAATAAAAAATCCCAGCGGTGAATAAATACCACCAAAATAAGGCTTTATCTGTCTCAAAAAAATGGTAAAAAATTAATTTGGGTACAGTGTTGCATGACTGCGCAATTGTCATTCAAAGTGTGATAGCGCTGAAAGCTGAAAATTGCCCTGGTCAGGAAGGAGGTAAAAGTGTCCGGACAGGAAGTGGTTAACCCACCTTTTCCCCCTTATATTGTGTGTCCAGTCATAAATTCTTGTTAAAACTACAGCATTATAGTATCTCCTAAAATCTGGCACTCCCAATCCCCCTCTCTCTTTACCTCTACTCATCAGGTCATAGGATATTCTAGGTTTTTTATTTTTCCATATAAATTTTGTTATCATCTTTTTAATTTCTTTAAAAAAGACCTCTGAGAGACTTATTGGGATCATCTGAAATTTATACAAGACTTTGGGTACAATTATCATTTTTATCAGATTTATTCGTCCTAACCAAGAGGGAATTTCTCTTCCCATTATCTTCAGTTCCTCTTTGATCTCATTTAGAAGAGCAATATAATTTAATTTATACAATTTTGTATATGAAGCAGTAAGTTTAACCCCTAAATATTTTATCTCTGTATCTCTCCATATAAAAGGGAATTCTCTTTGTATCTTTTCTTTCTCACCATTTGGAAGATTTACTTTTAAGATCTCAGTTTTTGTCGGGTTGATTTTTAAGTTTGATATTTCCCCATACTCTTTTAAACTTCTTATTAAATTCGGGAGTGTTATCCTAGGATTTCCCACATAAAACAACAGGTCGTCTGCAAAAGCTGCCACTTTATGTTCAGTTTCCCCTATTTGTATTCCCTTTATATCTACATTCTTCCTAATTGTTTCCAACAAGGGTTCCAATGATAATACATACAACAATGGGGACAGTGGGCATCCCTGTCTTGTCCTGTTTGACATCCCAATGGGCTCAGACTTTTCACCATTTACCAAAATAACCGCGGATGGCATTTTATACAACTTTCCTATCCACTCCCTCATTCTACCACCTACTCCCATGATCTCTAGGGTATTCATCATAAAGCTCCAGTTTACTCTATCAAAAGCTTTTTCGGCATCGATCGAGAGCACCACTGCCGGGGTTTTCCCTTTTTTAGCTTTCTGGATCAGCAACAAAGTTCTGATTCCGTTGTCTCTACCCTCTCTCCCTGATACAAAACCAACCTGATCTCCCTGGATCCATTCCTGCATCAAGTCTTTCATCCTATTTGCTAAGACCCTTGCATATAACTTTGTATCTATATTTAGGAGTGCAATTGGCCTATAACTAGAGCATTGAGTAGCGTCCTTCCCTTCCTTATGTATAAGTGTTATATGGGCTTGTAGGGATTCCTGTCTAATCTCCATTTCTCCACCCAGGGCATTCATATACTCCTTCAATTTAGGTATTAACAGTTCACTATATTTTTTTATAATACCTCACGGTATATCCATCTGGGCCAGGGCATTTCCCCACCTTAGTATCTTTCAACGCTATCTTTATTTCCTCCTGTGTAATTTCCAACTCCAGGGATTTCAATAGATCTTCATCTATCTTTGGTAGTCCTGCATTTTTTAAATATGCCCTTCTTTTTTCTCTGTTTTCATTTTCACTATTATTTGCTAAATTCTGGGAATTAATATTATACAGCTTGCTATAATATTCCTTGAATACCTTCCCAATCTCTTTAGTAGAGTGAGCCATTTCTCCCTTGGGATTTCTTATTTTTTCTATATAATTTCTATTTTTCTTTTTTCTCAGGGTTCTCATTAAGTGTTTTCCTGGTCGATCTCCCCATCTATACCTCTCCACTGCTACTTTATTGAGTACTCTCCTCCTTTCTTCTTCCATTAATATCTCCAACTCCTTCTTCTTTCCTAATACCTTCTGCCTTATCTCACTTGTTATTCTATTTTTATGGATCTGTTCCAGGTCGTATATTTATTTTAAGAGCCCTGTCAGTTTCTTACTCCTTTCCTTTTTCTTTTTTGCCCCTAGCGCGATCAATATACCCCTAATATATACCTTATGGGATTCCCAGACAGTGGCCACTGATACATCCCCTGTTTCATTCTCTTGAAAGTATCTTTCCATCTCTTTTCTGATCTGCTGATCGATCTCTTGATCTAATAAAAGGACCTCATTTAACCTCCATCCTACCCCCCTTGTCAACTGCCTCCCCCATCTTACCTTCATTATAACTGGGGCATGGTCTGAGATAGTCATTGTCTCTATTTCTTCTTTAACCACCCTCTCAATAAGTTGATGGTCTACCATTATATAATCCAATCTCGAGTAAGTCTCGTGTGCATTAGAGAAGAAGGTATAGTCTCTTTCCTTTCCATGCGTTATTCTCCATATGTCCACTAGTTGGCCCTCATGTATCTCCTTCTTTAAGGTCTTCATAGACCTACCTCCCTCTCGTTGCACACGAGAAGTTGTATCCATCTGTGGGTCTAAACATAAGTTCAGATCTCCCGCCACTATCAATCTTCCCTTTTTAAAATCCATCAGCTTTCTTAGTATCCCTTTCAGGTATACTTCAGGTCTCTTATTTGGGCAGTATATATTCGCTATTGTACACTCTATTTCCTGCAATCTACCTTTCAAAAACAAAAATCTCCCCTCAGGATCCGTCACTCTATCCTCTACCTCCCACCTTACATTTTTAGCAAACCCAATTGCCACCCCCTTAGCTCTCTTAATTGGGGAGTCTGCATAAAACCATGTTGGATAGTTTCTAGTGATTAATTTAATATTTGACTTAATCTCAAAATGCGTCTCCTGTAAAAAAACTACCGAAGCTTCTCTATGTTGCAACTCCTTAAATAGCTTAAATCTCTTCCCAGGACTGTTCAACCCCTTTACATTGTAGGTTATAAACTTTATATCTTCCATATGTCTTGTATACATCTCCTCACTATGCAGAGTATTTTTAAAAATTTCCCCCTATACCATCCTTCTCCCCCTCCCTCACCATATCCCTCCCCTTTCCCCTCCCCCCTCCCCAACCTCCTCCCCCTCCTAGGCCTCCTTTGCCTATGGATCATGTTCCACCTTTGATCCCTCTATAAGGGTTCGACTCCAACTATGACCGCTCACCTTCCCCCCCTCCTCCCCAATGTCTCCTTATCTATTGTCTCTCTATTTCCTCTTTTAACCAACTGCCATCTACCAGTGTCCAACTCTCCCTCTTCCACTTCCCAACCCGGTATCACTTGTCTCTGCAGTCCAAGTTTATCACAGAAGTCTTCTAAATCTTCCGGAAATTTTAAGATAGCTGTAATTCCATCCCTCCACCCAATTAAACTTGTATCACGGCCCCATCTGTATTTCACATTATGTTTTTTCATCACTTCTAATAGGGGTTTCAGTGATCTCTTCCTTCTCAGAGTCTCTGGTGTTAAATCTGCAAAAATTTGAATAATTTTCTCTCCGTATATAATATTTGTTTTTCCTTTAATCTTTTTCCATATCTCTTCTCTATCTCCGTAGTTATGGAATTTAACAATTATATCTCTTGGTTTTTCTATCCCTTTGTCTTGTTGATACTTTCCAATCCTGTATACTCCGTCCAATTTAAACATCTCCTCATCCACTTTATCCATTATGGAGTTCAAAATTTTGCCAATTAGCTCTTTTAAGTCTTTTAAATCTTCCCTCTGTGATAGTTCTGGGACTCCTCTTACTCTGAGATTATTTCTCCTTTCTCTATTTTCTTGTTCTTCCATCTTATAGAGCAATCTCCTTTGTTCTTTTCTATCTTCTAATATCCTTTTTTCTAATTTTGGGATGGTTTGGGTATAATTTTGCACTTTTTCCTCCATTTCTTCCACCCTAGTTAACAATTGTCCCATTTCTTCCCGAATCATCCCCATTTCATGCTTCATTGATTTTTCCAAGCCTTTAAACATCTCCGCCATTTCTTTTTTATTAGGTATTTGCATATCTCTTTCACAATCTCTCAGATCATGGCTTTCCATTAATTGTTGGCTATTATATACCGGGCCCAGGGAGAGTCTCGGGCTATTATCCAGACTTATTTCCAATTCACTTTTTTCATTTATTGCCTGAGATCTTTCTGGGGTAACATTTCCTTGTGACACATACTTCTTGATCGTACCAGTTTGTGAGTTCTTAGGCCCACTCCCTTTGATGTTTTTATCTTTCATTTTATTTTTAAAGCCTTTACTCTTGTTTCTTGCTCTCCTGGACACCTACTCCTCCCGATCTTCAGACCCGCCCTAGGAATCCCCTATCTCTTTTATTTTCAGATTGTATAATTAATGCAACGTCTTACCATAGTCATCTGAAAGTCTAATACGAGGAATCAATGTATATAAGGCTCCACTGTATAGGTCCAATATATAATATAGAATAAGACCTGCAGGAAGGCCCACGGTCCTCACTCACCCTTCACGTTGGGATATCACTCCAGAAGCAGTCCTCTTTTCTCATTATAGGTTCTTAAGGGGATTCCTGTGGGTCTAATATAGCTCAAATCACTTATCTTTCCCATCCGATATGTCCTTATTTTGGAGGTGATGTGCTGGTATATATTAGGTTATAGATTGGGAAAGATATAGAAGTTTAGAGGGTTAGCCTTATTGTAGCAGTGGTGTCAGGCAATAGGAATAGTATGATGCAGGAGTGGTATGGCAGCAGGGAGATTTTGAGGTCTTAGGAAGATAGGGTGGAGATGATGTAATGTGAAAGGAGTGTGTTGGTTTACCTCCGCCACTTCTCCTACTTGTTTGTATATCAGGCAAGCTCTCCCACACCCGGATCTCCCAAGGCTTCTCTGCGGCTGCCCACGTGTCGGTGCCGCACCACTGCCTCGTCCGTCTCAGTATTGTCTCCCTGGCAACCTCACTCCCCCTCCGAAGCCGGATTTCTCCTGGCTCCTGGCTCCTAGGCTATCTGACTGACAGCCCGACCGTCTCCCCGGCAACTCCACTCCTCCTCCACCGGACGTCAGAGGAGAGCCCCGAGGCGTTCCTCTCCCAACTCTCTGCCAGATCTCTCTCTCTCAGGTCTAGGAAGCCGACCGTCTCCAGGGACACGGACACCACGCACCGTCTCCAGTCGGGTGAGTCATCGCTCACCCTCGATGCAGCTGGTCTCTCTATCGGAGACTCCTGGGGAGGATAAACCAGGGAAGGCTAACGGAGAGTGCTTACTGCGCGCTCTCCCATGCCGTCATAGTCAGGCTCCACCCCACCACCCAGTTTTCAAGCTCTCTGTCAGAATGGAGAGGGCACAAGTGGTTAAGGGTTCCACTTGCTATGAACCAAAACAGCACATTTTTAAGTAGCAATAAAAAAAAAACTAAATCCGGGGCACTCACTCATGTCACTCTTCTTTATGTAACTCTTCTTTATTTAAAGGAGAAATATCTCCCCCCCAAAAAAAAAAATATATTACAGTACATACAGTTGTGTTCAAAATAATAGCAGTGTGTTGAAAAAAGTGAATAAAGCTGAAAATCCTTCTAATAGTTTTTATTTCCATCCACACAAATGCATTGGGAAAACGACACATTCTATTCCAAATCAAAACATGAAGAAAAATATATCAAATTTGTGTTGTTAATCCAAAAAATTTGAAGAAAAGTGAATATTAGACGGTTCAAAAAAATAGCAGTGACTGACAGTCACCAGCTCTTTGCTCTGCCCCTCAGCACTCACTGGAACGCTGAGCTGTGGAGGGGGCAAGAAGGGCTGCCTCAGGCTCTCAGCAACTTGCTGCCAGTCCGGGCTGCTGGGTAAATCCCGACAGTAGAGTTGGGATCGATCCAGCGCCTGGACTAGCTGAGTGACATCTGTTGGCTGAAAGTGGGCCACAGTCATGCAGAATGAACTGCACTCCTGTGATCCATAGGAGAAATAGGGCCAAGAAAAGCTTTGCAATTTAAATTGCAATTGACACAACACCTTGACACTCCTCACCATCTGAGGACTGGAAAGCTGCAATATATTACATTTGTGTTCTTGGGTTCACATACACTTTCATTAATTCGATTTGTGATCATATTGTACAGCATTTTCTCCCTCTACATATATTTTGTATAAATACACAAATGGCCAGTAGTAATGCACCTGCCCTTGAATGCAGTAAATCTACGATCAGTGCCAGGGTTGCCATTTTTATAATTTTTTTCATTTAAAAAAAAAAAAAAGAGAGAACAAAGCGTCATACAGAAAAACAAAGAAAGTTCACAACTGAACCTTGATAAACAATATTTAATAAATCTAAAGATACAATTATTCCATAGAGATGCCATTTCGAATGTGACACAGCTCCTGTAATGTGATCTCAGGGTCTGCGCTGAATTATGAGAGTTGTCAGGAGCCATATGCAGGTTCCCATTGATATGGATGTAAAGAAGAACATTTCTTGCTGCACACTGAAAAGGAAAGGCCATTCTTAATATGACCAGAAAAATAAACTTGTTAAAGGTAGTGAACTCTTGGAAGTTTACATTTTCAACTGAACTTTCCTATTTTTTTATTATAATGACAGGGATTCCTCCTATTGTTGTCATTACACACAAGGTTAAGAACGACTACAAAGATTTAGAAGAAAAGTTTAGACGTGTGGGAGCAGAAATGGTGCTGGCCATTGAGAATTACACCCCCACGGACCACAGGAAGTTTCGGGGGTGGTGCAATGATATACAGAAAGTGATCGTGGAAGCTTTGCAAGAAGTAAGATTCCGCCTGACACAGCCAAGGGATCCAATGAAAGAACGTATACAGCGCAAGAAGGTCCTTCTGAAATTTGTATATGAATTTATGGTTGCCGAGACAAAAGCAAAAGCTAAAAAACAGGAGTATGACAGGCTGAAAGCTCTGGCAGATAAAAGATTGTTTAAAAGGTTTCCGTATGATAACTAAAACACTTTTATGGTTCTCGTGTATGAAGACCACTGCATAAAAAAATAAAAAAAGGAAAAGTAGGTGGTGATCAAAGTTATCAAATTGGAGCTTCCCCAATGCTGACATAAAGCTTTGCTAACTGTCTTCCAGAAACAGCTAAATACATAATAAAAGTTACTACTAGTTCCCACCAGTGCTTCTTATGTAGAGCTACCCCCGCAGGGGCTGCTTGTATCTTGCCCAGCCTTTCCCCTAGATCTTCTCCCACAGCCAAGCACACCACATTTCTTATACCAGGTGCACACAACGTTCACTTATTACTCCAATCATCAGTCTGGGGGTTCTAGCTTCTCTGTTGTCTGTATTTCATTTATGGAACTGGGAAAGGGAAGGGATATAATAGGATACTCCGAATCTAACTATGCACAATTGAGGACACTTATCTGTGGGCTTTCCTTAGTGAATCTGTGTAGCCGACTGTACAAACATGGAGCAAAGCACCCCGCCCCCATAGTAAAACACTCCCTACACACAGTTAACCCTTTGATCACCCCTCATGTTAACCCCTTCCTGCCCAGTGCCATTAGTACAGTGTCAGTGCTTTTTTTTAGTACTGATCCCTGTGTTGGTGTCACTGGGGATGTCAGTGGCAGTTAGTTCCCTCCAGTGTCAGAATGTTCACCGCAGTCCCGCTATAAGTCACTGATTGCCACCATTACTAATAAGAAAAAAATCCCAGTATCTTTACCGCTATCTGAAAATGCTATAACATTCACATAAATCAATTCATTTCCACGTATTGTTTTTTTTTTAGCAAAGACATGTCGCAGAATACATTTTAGCATAAATGTATGACAGAATTTGATTTTTTAAAATTTTTTTACTGAACATGTTTAATAGCAAAAAGTTAAAAAAAAGTTTCTCAAAATTTATAGCGAAAAAAAAAACCGCACAGGTGATCAAATACCACCGAAAGAAAGCTCAATTTGTAGGAAAAAAAGAACGTAAATTTAATTTGGGTGCAGCATTGCATGACCGCGCAATTGTCAGTTAAAGTAATGCAGTGCCGTAACACAAAAAATGGATTGGTCAGGAAGGGGGTGGGGGGGGAATCCTCTGGAGGGGGAGGGGTTTAGAAGGAGACCACGCTATACTAAACTAGACTATATACATCCTGGAAACCTACATAAGGGGGCGCTACACTTCCATAGCAAAAAGCCTAGGTATTCCATCATATGACCACTGATATCACAAATACATCCCCATCCTCCTCTGAATAATTGCTACAGAAAAAAAAAAACAGCTAATCTAAATATCCCTTTTATTCACCTAAATCCATGGTCATGTGATGTACTGAGCACTGAGTCTGTTGTCATCAAGATTACAAAATAGTGGGAGGGTCCTAATTCAGGTGGTCTCTCACTGGGTGATGATGATGCTTCCTATTGGCTGTCCAGCAAGGGGGGCTCAAAAGGCTGAGCCGGGCTGCGGCCGGCGTGGATGGAAATGCTGGATTGCTGGCAAAGCCCAGCGGTGGGTGGGAGACTCAAGTAAGTGATCTGATTTGAAAGCCTTAAAAGAAAAAAAAAACAGTTTTAATGGGGGGAGGGTACTGAGGTGGATTGGGTAATGGTCAGAGGGAAGGACTTTAAGGGGTTTCCAGTTGAAGTAATCTTCAGTAATGCTGCCATAACGCTTCCATTTCTTCCCTAAAAATATGGGAGCCTTTCCTCATCTCCCCTAAACATTCTGTTTATGGCAGGGCCAGATCTAGCCAGTATGATATGGGGGTGCAGTAATAAATGTCAGGGGGGCAGAGGGTATGAGGTCTGCAGGGCAGTGTACACAAACAGGAATGAATAGCGGAGTGTACAGGTCAGAGGACGGGGTTAGCAGAGCAGAGGTCAGGAATCAGCAGTTTGGAGGGCAGGGTACCGATGGACTTCTGTACAACCAGCTTCTGGAACATTTCCACCCGATCAGCACCGCCAGTTATAGCCGGCAGCACTGATCAGTACTAAGTGATAAGTATCTCCGATGTCAGAACACAACCTACCATAAGGAAGAATTTCATTACAACCAGCAACCATTGAGACAATGAGCACCTTGGTCAGGTCTGTATACTGTACACCAATGTATAATGTACAGAGTGCAGGGGTAAGGTGTACGTAATATACAAAACAACATATGGAGTGCAACAGTTAGGATGAGTGCCACATTCACATCAGTGTCCCCAGAGTGCTACCACTTTACACCAGAGTCGGTCAGAGTATAGCAGAGTGTCCCCTTACATCAGATTCTGGTGTAGTCCCCTTCTTACATCAGAGTCTGGCAGAGTGTCCCCTTACATCAGATTCTGGTATAGTCACCTTCTTACATCAGAGTCTGGCAGAGTGTCCCCTTATATCAGATTCTGGTATGGTCCCCTTCTTACATCAGAGTCTGGCAGAGTGTCCCCTTACATCAGATTCTGGTATACTCCCCTTCTTAAATCATAGTCTGGCAGTGTTCCCTTACATCAGAATCTGCAGAATTGCCTTTACATCAGATTCTGGCAGAGTCCCCTTCTTACATCAGAGTCTGGCAGAGTGTCCCCTTACATCAGAATCTGGCAGAGTCCCCTTCTTACATCAGATTCTGGCAGAGTCCCCTTCTTACATCAGAGTTTGGAAGAATGATCCCTTTAACCTCCCTGGCGGTATGATTATTTCAGATTTTTGGTGCTGAAAGCGGTACCATTATTTTGCATGGAAATATGTATTTTTTTTATTGTAGGCTGTAATTTTTAGGAAAAACTCACTGAAATCTGTCCGAACAAGAGTCTAGTAAACATCCCGAGTATGATAAAATTTGAAACACAAAATCATAAATTATAATTTAATAAATAATCATAAAAATAATATAAAAATAATAAAAAATTTAATTCAATAATATAATCAAACCAAAAACACTGAAATGTGAAATAGAGCGCCAAGTTCGCACATTGCTGAGCTCAGTCGCAAAAAGTGTCTGATGACGAATTTCCCCACAAATCATTATCACTCAATTCTGCAAATGGTTCTGATTTACTATCGCTGTTCTCTAGCTGATCTAAACCGGTTTTGACCTAAAGGGACACTTTTTGGACGCCATGGACATTTCTCAGTTTCCAGGCAGAAAGAACAGACAAAATGCAGGCAGGGCGCCGGACAAAGCACTCGGGACACAATGTATGTGAAATTGGTTGAGAGAGCAATGTTTTACTATATAAAATGTAAAAAAAAAAAAATGACATTTTTTAAAATTTTTAAATTTCCCGCCGCCGCCGGCGGCGGCGCCCGTACGTCCCGACGTCACAGGGACAGGACACAGAAGCCGGATGCCGGCGTCGGCCGGAGGAGATGGACGGGGACGCTGCAGGGGACACATCGTGGGAGCGCAGGGTAAGGTAAGTGAAGAACACATGCCGGAGCAGTGCTGCAGGGTAAGCCCGAGTGTAGCTCGGGGTTACCGTTTGTGGTACTGAAATGTTACCCCGAGCTACACTCGGGAATACCGCCAAGGAGGTTAAACATACTTTAACCATTGGTGGGCAGGGGCCAGGAAAAGGCTTCCAAAAAAAAATGCCGTCGTTGTCGGCTCTGAAGTGTTAACGCACAGTTCCAGAGCGAGCCAATCAATGACCTGCTGGGCTCAGCCTCCACTTGTGTGGTGGGGTGTGTGGATATAAGCCATGCCTAAAAACTGCCATGATGTCACTGCACAGGTGCACACCCACACCCAGCCCCGCCCCATGCTGATCTGAGGCTGAGCCCAGCAGTTCTGTAATTGGCTGGCTGTGGTACTGTTCATGGACCGCTCAGAGTCCATGGCACGGGGATTTTTATGGGCACTTTTCTCCTGTCTGTGAACATTTATGGACAAGAGAAAAGCATCACAAATCTGTGAGTGAAAACCCCAGCAGTTTAGCCAACTAGGAGATTGCCAGCCATACCCAATAATACTAAAGTTGTTCCTGAGTGCCAACTGGACATGAACAGGGAGTGGGGGAGGGAGAAAGATGGGGAAGAGAAGACAGGGGGGAGGGAGAAAGATGGGGGAGAGAAGCAAGGGGGAGGGAGAAAGATGGGGAAGAGAAGGAATCGATGGAGGGAGAAAGATTCGGGAGAGAATGAGGGAGTTGGGAGAAAGATGGGGGAGAGATGGATGGAGGAGGGAGAAAGAGGGGGGAGAGAAGGAGGGGGATGGAGAAAGATGGGGGAGAGATGGAGGGAGGAGGGAGAAAGATGGGGGAGAGAGGGAGGGAGAAAGATGGGGGAGAGAGGGAGGGAGAAAGATGGGGGAGAAGAGGTGGGGGAGGGAGAAATATTGGGGAGAGAAGGAGGGAGGAGGGAGAAAAATGGGGGACAGATGGAGGGAGGAGGGAGAAAGATGGGGGAGAGAGGGAGGGAGAAAGATGGGGGAGGGGGGAGGGGGGAGGGAGAAAGATGAGGGAGAGAAGGCGGGGGGAGGGAGAAAGATTTGAGAGAGAAGGAGGGCGGAGGGAGAAAGATGGGGGAGAGAAGGTGGGAGGAGGGAGAAAGATGGGGGAGAGAAGGAGGGAGGAGGGAGAAAGATGGGGGAGAGAAGGTGGGAGGAGGGAGAAAGATGGGGGAGAGAAGGAGGGAGAAAGATGGGAGAGAGAGGGAGGGAGAAAGATGGGGGAGAGAAGGTGGGGGAGGGAGAAATATGGGGGAGAGAAGGAGGGAGGAGGGAGAAAGATGGGAGAGAGAAGGAGGGAGAAGGGAGAAAGATGGGGGAGAGAGGGAGGGAGAAAGATGGGGGAGAGAAGGAGGGGGAGGGGGAGGGGGAAAGATGGGGAAGAGAAGGAAAGGATGGAGGGAGAAAGATTTGGGAGAGAATGAGGGGGAGGGGGAGGGAGAAAGATTGGGGAGAGAAGGGAGGGAGATGGGCAGATCTCAGCTCAGTCACCCCAGGCTGGTCTGGTGACTCAGGCAGTCTTCAGTCTTGCAGCCACCATGTAGTTGTCAGTTGTAGAGCTTCAAGTTTCCCGCCCACACATCTTCTCAAGTACAGCACTGGTTGAGAATTGCAGTGTGGGTGGGGCATCCATGAGGAAAGGGGCAGGGCAGACACAAGGAGAGGGGTGGGAGGAGGAGGAAGTGCACATTGATCTCTCCTCTCCCATGCATGCAGAGAAGGGGAGGGGAGTGTGCTGGTTGGGCTCTGTCACAGACACTGGACTTGATAGATGAAGCCAACCGCTGCACACAGCTTCATCTGATGGACATCATCCACAGGTTGCTTGGGTGGGCACAACTGATACCTGAGGGGGGCATCGCCCACCCCAGCACCCCCCTAGACCTGGCCATGGTTTATGGTGCTACTACAATATCTTACTGTCTGCTCTTGTTAGGTTGATCCACCTTTTTATCAGCCATGAGCCAAACTCACTTCCTGTGATATGTGAAAGGTTGTAGAATCTCTGTAATTATAAATAACTGTTCATTAAATGACCTCTCATCCTAACCGCTGCCTACAGCTATTTCCTTTTGTTAAAAACGTATAATGTAAGGTATTGAATCCCATAATATAGGGCGGGTATCCAAATGTATGCTGTCTGCTGTTAGGGGTATAGATGAAATTAGTCATTACTTTTATGGGAAGTTCACATTTTCCTTTGTCTACCCAAATCCGTGCGTACTATTACAAATAATAATCCGTCACCGTGCACATAATTGACACACAGTAAGCTGACTACCAGAATCCACCATGAAAATACTAATAATAATAGTAACAACATCAACAACAACAAAAATAATAATAATAAAATTATTATTATTATTATTCAAAATATATTTAACAACAATATTTTACCAACAAAATTAATATTAGTAAAAATAATATCACAACAGAAACAACAACAATAATAATAATGCAAGCCAAGGACTTTGTTCTATCAGACTTGCTGTCCAGCAAACTCCTAGCCAGTTTAAACATCTTTAGCTATTTCTCTTGTCACAGGCAATGAAAAAACACTCCAGAAAGGAGAATGATTTTTTTTTTACAAAGAACTCTCCATTTTTTATTTTTATTATTTTTTTAATCATAGGTTTTGATTTTTACCTTACTGTGTGCCAATAAACCACTTTTTTTCTTTTTCCACGTTCACAGAATTAGTCAATACACTATTGTACATTGCATGGAGATTTGGACCACATCTTTTGGAGTCCCAGAGAAATTGCAAGCCATTGGTGTGAGATGTAACATTTATAAATACCTGAATGATTGAAGTTAGTATAACGTCACCTCACTCACTAAGCTTAGTAAAAAAATCCTCTCAAAGTGAACATTGGGGGTGATTTACTAAAACTGGAGAGTGGGAGATCTGGTGCAGCTCTGCATAGAAACCAATCAGCTTCCAGGTTTTAATGTCAAAGCTTAAGGCGGAGCTCCAGTCAAACTAAAAACTGTAAAAAACAGCCACTCATCTGTCCCTCGATCCAGCAGTGTCTTCACTTGAGCCGGTTTTACTGGCTGTCCTCGCTTCCTGGTGATGGCATCCCAAGTGTGAGTGTTTTTACATTCAGGAACAAGCAACATAAAGTACATAAAATGTTTTACTAACCAACTATATACAGTAAATTACAGGTGGAAACTAGGGCATACTCCCAATAGTAGCGGGCACAGAGTAATGGCCACACACAGTGCCTACAATGCACAAGTTCTTCCAGCCCGAGGGAGAACAGACGTAGTCGGGATTGTTATAATAAACCGTATCTCACCAGTTACACGAGTTCCGGATGCTTCTGGCCATGCAGTGATGTGGGATTGCTGACAGGTTCACCGGACAGTAGGTGGCAGCATGTGGGGAGCAGCAAGATGGTCGCCTAGCAGTTTCTGGGACCAATGTGGAGTGCAATCAGTTGTAAGTGATGTCACGCTGCCTCCGTTCGTAAGTATGAGTTGTACATAAGTTGAATGTTCGTAACTCCTGGACTACCTGTACTCAGAGTCAATGTCATTTAGCCCTCTGGGTTAGAGCATACTAAGTGTGTCTGATACAACACATACATCCTTCTGAGTCGGAAACAATGGTAAAATATAGCAGCCAGACAGAGAGGAGCTGGATGACTGGGGCAGGTTTTGGCATCCCGGATGGTACTTGGGGACTTATGTGTTTATTGCCCTCCACCACACATCCTGGAGCCCACTGAAGTTCAGGTTGGCCTGGGAACCTAGGCTGTGGGTCTCGGGAGTGGGCCTTTACATATGTGCACATTGTGTGCTGTCAAAGGAGAGACGCAGTAAGCTGATGAAAATGGGACAAGTTCTGCTTTCTTGCCTTGAAATGCTATGTAGTACTGTAAGCATCAAGAAGAATGTGTCCCTGGGTTTGCTGCATAAAGAGCTTTCTTCTCAGAAAATGCAATGGTGTGGAGTGCTATATTAATATGGTTCATGGATACCTAACCTGCCCCTAAGAGGCGACCTCCTAACGTGTGTCCAGAGGGTAGACTGTTTAGTCTTTCAGGTACAAGCCTAACAGTCCTGCAACTGAGAAGTCATATCCCTCTGGAGAGATCTACATGGAGGAAAGAAGCGGCACTTCTTCCAGACTACGTTGTTGAAAGCCCTATCCAACTGGTCCAAGGAGGTTCTTTCATGTCTAAGTCTGTACTAAATAAAGAAAGCACTGTCTATTTGTATATTCTGTCTGTTTAGTTTGTCATGTGACTACCAAAAGCAATGGTATCTGCCGAAACAACAGTATATAGGATTTAACAGACTGAAATCTGATTGTTTGTTGCTAACACAACATGCATCTTCCACAGACTTGAATTCCAGAGACAGTAAACAGTCCTTGAGCTTGTTTTTTTTTTAGATTCTAGTGAAGGGAATTTAACGTGGATGAGATAAGGGGTGTATGGGATGCCGAATGGAACTGCAATTGAGGACAACTTCCTGGAACTATGTACAAGTCTTTTAGACAAACAATCCTCTTCTTGGAGAGCTTAACAGTCTCTCCTGGTGTACCACCCCAGACCCCACATAAACCTCCTCCATCCAGCTGTCTGAAGGAATCCCTGGACATGGGATCCTGTGCCTGCCACTTTGATGTGAAACAGTCCTGGGCAAGGAGATAATCCAGTTTCTCACCAGAGTGCTTCTTTTCCCCTCAACTGGCCCATGGGGTGTAGGATTACTCACCCAGCCCATATGCCTATGAGCTGGTGGGTTGATAACTGCTTCCAGGCCTTCCGCTGGGCCAGCTACTTCCCTGCTGCACAGGTGGTCTTCTGTCTGGGGCCGATGAGGTCTGAGCTTTCCTCCTCTCCAGCACCACTTCCTTGAGGTGAGCTCCTTCCCAACTGGGCTCCCTCCCAGGCTTCTGCACCTCATCCTTCTCACTCCATCTTCCCCCGAACTTTCCTGCTGCTGAGCAGGCTCAGACACTCTTAAGGGCTGTCCTGACCCCATGCCAAGACTCCTGTTTAGTATTGGCCAGGATACCCTGAGAGTGAAGACCATCTCCTCACCCCTGCCCACTGAGCTCTAGAGACTCCTCCAACTTTCTAGGTCAGTCAGAGGTATCAGGGAGCTGCTCTGCAGAGCCTCTCAGCCCTGACCTGAATTTGATCCTGCTAACTATCACACCAGGCCACTACTCAGCCTCTAACAAGAAATTAAACTCTAGTTCTCTAGGAGGGTGCTACAAACATAAGGTCAGTAGGCAAGTTCTGAGGGATCAGGGTAATAAGACCAGGCTGGAGAGGCGGTAATTATGTGCATAAAAAGTCAAAACAAGAATCCAACTGGTTATATGAGTTGGACACCAGAGCTCTTTTTTCAGTGTGCCTCCCACACTGAAATATGTAATGACAAGGGATGGTGGGGTGTGCTGGTGGGGCTATTGTTGCTGGGGGGAATCTATTGTTGTGGGAGGGAGGCTATTGTTTCTAGTTTAATTTTGCTGGTGGGGTATCTTTTGTTGCTGGGGGGTCTTATGTGGCTGGTGGGATCAATTGCTGTTGGGAGGGATCTGTTGTTGAGGGAGGAATCTATTGTTGATGGCTGCTGGAGGGTCTATTGATGCTGGCTGATAGGAGATCCACTGTCGTTGGCTGGCGTCTATTGTTACTGGGGTAGGTCTGTTATTGCTGGGGGAATATTTTGTTGTGAGGGTCTATTGTTGCTATTAAGGATCTATTGTTGCTGGTGAGTCTATTGCTGTTGGCTGCAAGGCATCTATTTTACTGCTTTTCTTGTTATCAATGACAAATTCCATACAGATACTTAGGACCACAAAATTATACTTGGTTCTGTATTCTCTAAACGGAGCTGTAGTGGGAGGTGGATAGGGGGTAGAACCAAAGGACAGTGCTTGGAGGTGGGTGGGGGGGGAGAACCAAGGGACGGTGCATGGAGGTGGATAGGGGGTAGAACCATGGGACGGTGCTTGGAGGTGGGTAGGGGAGGTGAAAACAAGAAGTGACTCAAAAGTGGGGGGTACCTGCACCCATTTTTTGAAAAGAAAACCCTTTAGGCACAATGGTCTCTAAAGGGACTGAATACAGAAAACTGAACTTTTTGCATTAGAATAAATACGAAAGTTTACAGTAACTTGATATACATTTTTATAAATTGTCATAATCATGAAAAATGTGCTATACAAAGCACAAATCCATTCCCAGTTCTAACCTATTAGCCAGAAGCCAAAAGGAATACACACCCTGGTATTCACAAAGCGAACACAAAAATATCAGCACTAGCTATTGAAACCTCTCATATATTAAAGTGATTATATCCAATTCCCTTCACATACAATGTAGTGTAATACTTAAATGAATATAACATATATTATATGATGACATTCAAAGATCTCAATAGTGAAGTCTGTGATCAAAAAATTATCCTTTATATCCACCAAAGTCTTCAACTCCCAGAAAATATTCCACCAGTGTGCTCTGTGGGCTTTGGGAAAAAAATAAAGGCTCCCCAGAATGTACTGACCCCTATAATTGCATTAAGTGGGTCAAACAATGCTTTTTCACCATAGAGTTTGATTAAACAGGTACTCAGGTCATCCCCTTCACAGGGTTTGATTAAACAGGCACTCAGGTCATCCCCTTCACAGGGTTTGATTAAACAGGTACTCAGGTCATCCCCTTCACAGGGTTTGATTAAACAGGTACTCAGGTCGGCCTCTTCTCCAAGATTTATCTGGGTACTCTTTAGGTAGGATTCCCCACATCGCTACTCTCAATTCAACAAATCCATTCTCTTGGCAGATGTAGAAAAATCGGTTTATTATACAAGTTTTATGAGACTTCCCCGCAGGTAAGTGTACATGGTCCAGGATGTCCCAACAGATTTCTCCATGTATATAAAAAGACTAGTCAGGTGCAGAATGAAAAAAATAGTTTCATTTCATTTTGATTTTTATTTAACCAATAGGGGACTGCCCCCAGTACATATACTGTGTCAAGGTGGCCCCTGTGCGCAGGATCACGTATAGAAACGTGATCCTGCATTTCCGTGTAGTGGGTGCACACGGACTGATTGCAGCCCCAGGAGTCAATCACCGGGTCCCAGCGGGTAATTACCCGCCGGAGCCCAGTGATTGCTGGCAAACACTGACAGGGAGGATGGCTGCATTGTTTACAATGCAGCTCTCCTCCCTGTCAGTTTGGGCACACTGCTCGGGATGGCTGATCACAGCTGTTCCGATCAGTGTGCTTACAGTGAAGCACCCCCCTCCCCCCTAGTAAAACACTCCAACACTCCCATCACACAGTTAACCTTTTGATTACTTCTCATTGTTAACCCCTTCCTCCCCAGTACCATTAGTACAGTGTCAGTGCTTTTCTTTAGCACTGATCACTGTATTGGTGTCACTGGGGATGTCAGTGATCCCAAGTCAGTTCCCCCCCCCCCCCCCCCCATTGTCAGAATGTCCACTGCAGTCCCTCCATAAGTCGCTGATTGCCGCTATTATTAGTATTTAAAAAACAAATCCAGTATCTATACCACCATTTGTAGACGCTTTAACCTTCACGTAAACCAACTAATTTATACGTATTGGGGTTAAAGACACAGAGCAGAATACCTTTTTACCTAAATTTATGATGAAATTTGATTTTTTACATTTTTTTACTGGACATTTTTTATAGCGAAAAGTCCAAAATATTGTTTTTTTTTTTCTCAAAATTGTTGGGCTTTTTTTTTATACCGCATAAAATAAAAATGCACAGGCGATCAAATACTGCCAAAAGAAAGGCCAATTCATGGGGAAAAAAGGACGCAAATTTAATTTTGGTGCAGCGTTGCATGACCGCGCAATTGTCAGTTAAAGTAATGCAGCACCTTAACACAAACTGCTTCTGTAACCACTTCCTAACTGCCCTATAACAGAAATACTGCTACAGGGCTGCATGGGTGCTCAAAATCACATATATATATATATATATATATATATATGTAATTTGTGCTCCCGTGGTTTTCACGCCCCTCCCAGATGGCGTCAGATTGCCCGTCAGTACACCAGTCATCACAATTAACCCCTTGATTGCCAGGAAGACGCTCATACACAATAAGCCTCCATTACTAGTATAGTGTCTGAACGGGTCAATATCTTTGGTCAGACCAGCACTATACCAGCGTTCACATTAGTATAGCGTCCCCAAAAACGCAGCATTAGCGGGATCAGCCCCGACACCTGCCAGCACCTGCAGTTTGCCCCTACGCTTACCCCCCCTTCTCCCCCAGCAAGTGCAGTGTCAGTAGGTCACTGTCACTTGATACATTGCACACAAAACCACAGTGTTGGCAGAATGTAGTCTGATCTCTGTTAGCACTTTCCGGTATATTTTGATGACTCTCATATGCAGCAGAGTGCCAGTACTAGTGCCACGCTATCTTTTGGTGAACTGGCGAGCACCAGCGGTCTAGTGCATCCTGGTCTTTCACATACCAAAACTGCAGTATCACTTGGTGGCTTGGTGACTCCCATAAGCGCAGTACAATCTGGTGCAGTGGTCAGCACAAGTAGTGTCCCGCAACCACCAAGAATTCGCAGACAGGCCCGCAGAGCCCCTATTATCCTTCTGGATGTGCTTGCAAATCCCAATTGGCAGCCCACAAATTCTGCAGCACCCGTACTTCCCCCATCCACTGCCCAACCTAGAATTCAGGTGGAAACAGCAAATTTAACTACTCCATTTGATTTTTTGGAGCTGCTTTTCACGGAATATCTGTATGCGTTGATTATGGATCAAAGCAATTTATATGCACAACAATTTATCGCCGCCAACCCAAATTCAAACCTTGCCAGATCGTTCACATTGAAACTCATTACGGTTTCCGAATTAAAATTTTTGGGGGCTTAACCCTCGCATAAAAAAATGAATTGCATTTGTATTGGTCCACAGACCCGATTCATCACATGCCCGTCTGCTCTGCTGCCATGGCCAGGCATAGATATGAGAGTATATAATGTGTTTTATGCATTTCAACAACAATACACTCTGTCATCCTCGGGGTGACCCTGAATTTGATCGGCTCCACAAGTTCGGCCCCTCGTAAATCACCTTAACCAAAAATGTACAGATGTCTATACTACACACAAATAATCTGCGTTGAGGAGTCCCTCATTAATTTTTCTGGTCGCCTTTCATTCAAACAATTTCTCCCCAGCAAGCGTGCCAGATATGGGGTCAAGATGTAGAAGATATTTGAGAGGGCAACAGGCTATACATATAAATTTCGGATTTACGAGGGAAAAGATCACGTGGAGCCCCCGGATGCCCAGACTACATGGGGAGCAGTGACAAGATAGTTTGGGACTTGGTGTCATCCTTTTTCCATATAGGGTACCACTTATATGTGGACATTTTTTTTTCAAGCGTGCCACTATTTAGACATTTCTACAATCTTGGAATTGGCACATGTGGCACCATGTGACCTAATGCCCATCATTAGAAGTGGGTGGATGCAGGGCGGTATATTCTAATGGTGGGCATACCACACACTTTTTCTGGCAGAGATTTCTTCTCTTTTTTCATTCAGTCCACAGGCTGCATGCAAAAAAAAAGAACATAACATATATACCCAACAAGGACCAGCGACATACTGGTACATCACTGGACTTGCTTATACCAGGATGATGCCTACAGCTGCAAGCATCATCCTGGTATAGTTTTTTTCAGCCAGTGATCGGATTTCATGTAAAAGCAATCCTAGTGGCTAATTAGCTACAGGATTGCTTTTACAAGCAGTGGGAGATGATGCCCCCCCTCCCCTGCTGCCTTCCACAGCCTCTCGGGCAGTCCCGTGCCATCGGGGGAACCTGAGAATGCAGCTGGTGTTTGTGCCAGCTGACCATAGAGCTGATTGGAGACCAGTATGGTGTCAATCATCTCTATAGTCTAAGAATTCGGAAGCTACCAGCATTTCATCACTTCAATTTTGCAATTTAAACAGCACCATTTGTAAATTGGGAAAGCACACCGATCTTGGTTTGATTGGATAATGTAAGGGCAGAGGAGATATCCAGAGTCTGAAAGACCCCAGAATCCTAAAAAAATAATATATGACAATGCCCATTGAAGTTATAAGGGATACTTGCATTCCCTGTGATAGCATTAAAAGTGATAAAAAAAATGAAAGGGACAGTGTAAAAATAGTAAAAAAAAAATCAAAATAACTTAAAAAAAAGCACCCTCACCCCCCCCCCCCCACACACACACACGCTTGCACCTGTGTGTGTGCGCATTGACCCTGTGCCAGTATGTAAACAGCGGTTGCACCATGCATGTGAGGTATTGCCGCGAATATCAGATCAAGGGCAGTAATTCTAACACTAGACCTCCTCTGTAAATTTAAAATGGTAGCTTGTAAAGGCTTTTAAAGCGTTGCCTATGGATATTAAAAATGTGTGCAGTTTGTCGCCATTGCACGGGGCATGCTCAGTTTTAACCATTTCCATACCGGGCACTTTCACCCCCTTCCTGTCCAGGCCAGTTTTCAGGTCTCAGCGCTCTCACACTTTGAATGACAATTGCGCGGTCATACAACATTGTACCCAAACTAAAATTTTATCATTTTCTTCACACAATTAGAGCTTTCTTTTGGTGGTATTTAATCACCACTGGGGTTTTTATTTTTTGCTAAATTAACAAAAAAAGACCATAAATTTTGAAAAAAAAACACGTTTTTATTTGTTTCTGTTATAAAAGTTTACAAATAAATAATTGTTCTTCATAAATTTAGGCCGAGATGTATTCTGCTACATGTCTTTGGTGAAAATAACCCAAATTAGGATGTATTATTTAGTTTGTAGGAAAGTTATAGAGTTCACAAACTATGGTATAACTCTGAAGTACTGACGGCCAATCTGATTTCTTGAGGTCCAAGAATGTCAGGACAGTACAGATATCCCCCAAATGTCAGGACAGTACAGATATCCCCCAAATGTCAGGACAGTACAGATATCCCCCAAATGTCAGGACAGTACAGATATCCCCCAAATGTCAGGACAGTACAGATATCCCCCAAACGACCCCTTTTTGCAGAGTAGACAGTCTGACGTACCTCATAAGAGGAATGGCGAGTTTTTTGAAGTTGTATTTTTTTTGTCATAATTTTTCGGAAAATGAAAAAATTAAAAAAAATATTTTCACTATTTGTTTTTACATACTGTCACCAGTGCAGTACAGCGTCATCATATAACTGGCATGGTGGTGATCAGGGACACTGGTGACTGGTGACAGTATGAAAAAAAAAAATATTTTTTTTTATTATTTTTAAATTTTTTTATTACTTTTTTTTCTTTTTCTTAAGATTTTTTTTCATATTTCACTGACCAAAGCAGTACAATGTTACCATAGTAACATTGTACTACTTTGGGGAAGTGATCAGTATTTTATTTTTTTTTTTACACAATTTGCTTATAGCAAAGAATTACTTTGCTATAAGCAAGCATTTACCTGAATGACATCGATTCATTCAGGGTTTTTTTTTTTTTTGTGTTTAGCTGTGATTTGGCCACAGCTAATCACATGACATGTGCATGTGATTAGCTGTGACCATTCACAGCTAGGCACTAGTATACAATGGATGGCATGAATGAAGCCATCCATTGTATACAACTGTCATGTGACCTGCTGTGATTGGTCACAGCAGGTCACATGGTACCGGCAACGGTGGCCGATACTCAGATCTGTCATCGGCCGTGTCCGAGGTACACGGCCGGTGACAGATCGCGCCGCTGCGCGGCTCTGCAGGAGCGCAAACTGCGCATGTGCGGGAGGATGCCAAATGGCGTCCACCTGGAAGTCTAAAGCATTTTGCTGGCCACCATTCGGCCATAGGCCCAGCGGCAAATGGTTAAAGCATGTTATGGGGCTCATGGGTATCTGGCCCCTAAAATGGCTGCTCGCTAGCACAGCTCCGTTGCCTCACCGCTACGGCAGCGAATTTTAAGAGCAAAGAGCGGGACCCCGACATAAATCTCTAAGAGGTATAACTCCCCGACATGAAATAGAATAGTGCAGCGCTAAAATCACAGATATAGCAATATATAGGAGTATATACAATAAAGCAACAAAGTGATCATGCACATATAATCACATATACCCCTCAATATTAAGTGGCCTTAATAAACCATAAATAGGTGTAGGGTGACGGGTATGTACACACACATGAGGGGGCACATGCATTAAGGTGACTAAAGAGAAAAATATTGTAAATGATGTAAATAGTGTCCATGCATATAGAAAAAATCTTCATGCAGATGTGAAGTGCCAATCCTCTTTAGCTGGGGTGCCCCCTCCACTTCCTGCCCAGGCCTGTGAGGACCAATGAGCCTCTGTATACAATAAATATTCCTCCAGATATTTGGTGGATCCCCTCAACAATAATGCTGGGACTCCCTCCTTTTCTCGGTGAACCGTCCAATTGTTGGTGGTACAGCGGAATAAATGAATCTCCAAATGGGTCCCCAGTAAGGCAAGAGAGACTCATATAGTGTGAATCCATTTAATAAAAGCAGTAGACAAAAGAAACCTTACTTACAGGATTCCGGATAGTAACGGCTACGGCTGTCACACCACTCAATGGGTGTACTGTATGCTGGAAAAAACGGAGCACCAAGATGGCGCCCACGCCGGAAGTGACGTCAAGATGTGGATCGTACGAGCTCCTCCCACTGGCGTATCTACGCAGTTCACATCTGCATGAAGATTTTTTCTATATTGCTATATCTGTGATTTTAGTGCTGCACTATTCTATTTAATTTTGGCTCATTGGTTTTGTGCCGTGGTTGTGGTACTTTTAGTGCTGGCTGCTCAACAGACATTTATACCTAGCGGTGCAGGAGTTATTTATCTTTGGCTAATGATAAGTCCCCGAAACCCTCCAACATCATGCCCAGAAGAAGAAAGTCCCCTGCTCACCCTCAGCGGCTCACAGACTTTTACCTGGCCCTGTATACAAGGAGCCAAAATGATGCCGGCACCTCATAGCACAGAGGCTCCATTACTGATCCAGCCACACACAGCTATACTCCAGACCCCAGGCTCCTGGTCACCCTGTATGATGGAGATCCAGCTGAGTCCTCTCCTCCTCTATCCCCCACATACAGAAGTCCTGCCAAATCTAGACCAAGAATAGAAGGTCCTGTAATTCCAGATCCAAATTCCTCAGATGTCATTCCTATTCCTACATTACAATTACAATCCGCAATTGAGGAATTTACACCTTCAGATCAACCCTTGTCAGAACTGGCAATGAAAAATATGTTGTTCTCATTAAGGCAAACCTTACATAGTGACATTTCAAATGTAATATCTCCTATCTCAAACGCCATAACGGATCACTCCAAACGTATACACCACATTGAAAACAAAATGGCTGCAATGTTCACAGCCTATAACACAGTAGTTTACACACACACAGATCATGAATCTGAAATCTTCCAAATGAAAAATAAAATAGCAGACCAACAATCTACCAACAATTGATCAAGCATCTAATCCCTTCAATCAACATGATTGAAATCGCAGTTGACAGAGCACATAGAATACCAAAACCCTCATTTTTACCAGCATCCACCCCAAGAGACGTACTAATCAGGGTTCACTTCTACCATATTACCAAATTAAATAAAAAATAATGGTGTCTGCCAGAAACCCCGCAGCCCTCCTTGCATCTCATAAAGAAATTAAACTATATGTGGACCTCTCCAAAGAAACCCTCCTTAACAGGAAAAAAATTTATCTTGATCACCAAAGCTCTCAGAAACAACGGTATAAGTTACCAATGGGGCTTTCTAACCAAACTCATAGTCAGACACCAAGGCCGATCATTCGCTATCAAAAATGTAAATTACAGCATAAATCTCCTCAAGGAATGGAATATAGTCCCAGTCGAAGACCGTAGAATTGACCGTAAGCAGCCCCACCAAATGGAGGGTGACTGGACCTGAACGCTATCTTCAAGCAAGTCGGAGTCCCAAGCAATTCATCCCAATCCGCTGCTGTAGGGATTAGGCCTATCTCTAACTACAGCTCTGTTTAGTTCTTTGTGGACATTTCTAAATGACAACTACTTGTTCTGAAATATTTCCTCATGCCCCACTATGTCAGTAGTCATCCAGACCACCCATGTTTCTTGCATTGTTAACAAGTTTTTTTTTACCTGCAGTTTTTCTTGTTCTTCTTACTACCCTTATCCAGTCTTCAATACTCCGTCACCACCCTACACTTCCTTGGCAAATACCTTCACAAGACCAGCATTCGAGTACCAACTTTACTCACATAGAATCTCAACACCGGTTCACAATACCACCGCAAATTTCACACAGCACTGTTCAAACATCTCTAAATCTTTCACCAACCTGCTCAACTACTTTGCACAGATATAATTCATCTCAGACCCATCTAACCAGACCACTGTCACAAGATGATTAACATAGCCTCACTGAATGTCAGAGGACTTAACTCTCCTTTTAAAAGGTCTTTCTTAAACAGGGGAACTAGCCGCCCTTCATACTGACGTCATCTTTGTACAGGAGACCCACTTTGCCTTATCTAAGACACCGTCCTTCCACCTCAAAACTTTCACAACACGATTCTTAGATTCCCACCACAAAAAAACAAACGGAGTCATGACTGCAATCAAAGACTCACTCCACTTTCAACTCCATTCAGAATATGCTGACCCTTCCGGCCGCTTCCACATTCTAGTGGGACTGATAGAAAATAACCTCTTCACACTGGTAAATGTATATGGCCCTAATTCAAACCAACTACGATTCTACAAACAACTCATTACCAAAATATCATCAATGAAACAAGGTCAACTACTAATCGGGGGAGACTTCAACATAGTAAACAACGTACAAATATCTGGAAATGCCAATATGGCTCCAAAAAGGACTACTCATACTTCTCACCCTCCCAACTCTCATACTCCAGGATAGACTTTTTCCTCACCGACAAGTGGACACTACAACTCATTTCTTCATTTCAATATTTCTTTATTGTGTATTTCACATAAACAGAAACAAAATCAAAATCAAATAAGGTGTGACAGTAATCAACTGAGACATCATCTTGAGATCGTGAAACATTTTCAGAAATATATTGCCATGTTATGAGCATGCTTTGTCCTGTACTTTCAGATATAGTTATTTCTTTAAGTCACAGTTGTAACGAAGATAGATTATAAAACATATAAATAACATAATGGAAATGTTCCGTGACACAATGACCAAGAGATTGGACCCCCACCCAGCTACCCCATATTCTAGAATATATTTTACATTTGTGATTTCCTATAAGAGGAGTACCACTGATTCCAAGTCTGCCAAGATGTATTAAAGATGGAATATTTGCCGGAATTAACTGGAAGCATGTTTTCATATGTAAGGTGGGTATGAAGTATCTGCACAGTTTCATTTACACTTGGGGAGATTGAGGATCTCCATATGCGTAGGAGTGTCAGTTTTGCAGCCAAGAATAAATGTGTTGTGAATTGTCTATAGGAAGGAGGAATATCCTCCATCCCTAGGTTCAATATGGCTAATGATGGAGAGGGTGGGATAGGCAAGCCAATAATTCGCTTGAGGATATCAAACACTGAAGGCCAGAAGCTATCCAATTTACTACATGACCAAAGAGTATGGTATAAAGTTCCAGAATGTTGACATCCTCTCCAGCATAAAGGAGATTGTGTAGATTGAAATTTAGATTAAATACCACCTTAAGATGATTTTATGAGTTTTCTCCCACAGATTAGCGCATATAGTCGTGGATAATGTACTTTAGAGCTTTTTCCATTGTACAGCTGAATAAATGCTTTTGAGGTCTCTTTGCCAGGCTAATATGGAAGGTGTCTTAATAAATACCATTTTATCTCTAAGATGGCTTTAAAAAATTGATATCCCACCTTTGTTTATAGATTTGGACGTAACAAAGCGTTCAATTATCCATGGGAGTTCATATTCAATGGGGGTGCTTTTCCGAATAAAAGAGGCAGGCCTGAGATACGTATAATTTTCTGATTCCGGTAGTTGGAATTCTACCTGTAAGGCAGTGAAAGTTTTCAGAGCAGAGTCTACCATTAAGTCTGTTACCTGCTCTATACCATGTTTTACCCAATGAGCTAAGTCGAGGTCCTTCAATAAAATAGTGAATATGGATACTGGAACAGGCAAATGTATTCTAGGAGATGAAAGTGGATTGTTAATAGAGAGGGTCAGTGTTTTCCAAGCTCTTAAACGCTAAGATTGTTGGTTAGAGATTTTTTGGTTAATTTTTAAGGTAGAGATAAGCTAACAAGTACGCATATAAATTCCCACCTGAAATTTGTGTTTGTACAAGCTCCTTCCATAGAGAGGTAGGTGTGTATGGGAACCAATACCACAACTGAGCCAACATTGCAGCTATATGGTAGTCAGAGATGACTGCTAGAGATGAGCGAATTTCTCAAAAATTCGATTCGGCTGATTCGGCGAATTCCAGTGTGAAATTCGATTCGATGCGAATTTCTTCGCTACGAAGATGACTTATAAAAAGGGTTTCTAGGCTTCAGAGAGCCTTTAAATTAGTGCAGAACACTGTACCTTTAATTTAAATGCCCTTGGAGATGAGGAAAGAGAAGGAGAAGGAGAAGGATGAGAAGAAGGAGAAGGATGAGAAGAAGGAGAAGGATGAGAAGAAGGAGAAGGAGAAGGATGAGAAGGAGAAGGATGAGAAGAAGGAGAAGGAGAAGGATGAGAAGGAGAAGGATGAGAAGAAGGAGAAGGATGAGGAGAAGAAGGATGAGAAGAAGGAGAAGGATGAGGAGAAGAAGGATGAGAAGAAGGAGAAGGAGAAGGATGAGAAGAAGGAGAAGGATGAGAAGAAAGAGAAGGATGAGAAGGAGAAGGATGAGAAGAAGGAGAAGGAGAAGGATGAGAAGAAGGAGAAGGAGAAGGATGAGAAGAAGGAGAAGGATGAGAAGAAAGAGAAGGATGAGAAGGAGAAGGATGAGAAGAAGGAGAAGGAGAAGGATGAGAAGAAGGAGAAGGAGAAGGATGAGGAGAAGAAGGATGAGAAGAAGGAGAAGGATGAGAAGAAGGAGAAGGAGAAGGATGAGAAGAAGGAGAAGGAGAAGGATGAGAAGAAGGATGAGAAGAAGGAGAAGGATGAGAAGAAGGAGAAGGAGAAGGATGAGAAGAAGGAGAAGGATGAGAAGTATGAGAAGAAGGAGAAGGATGAGAAGAAGGAGAAGGAGAAGGATGAGAAGGAGAAGGATGAGAAGAAGGAGAAGGAGAAGGATGAGAAGGAGAAGGATGAGAAGAAGGAGAAGGATGAGGAGAAGAAGGATGAGAAGAAGGAGAAGGATGAGGAGAAGAAGGATGAGAAGAAGGAGAAGGAGAAGGATGAGAAGAAGGAGAAGGATGAGAAGAAAGAGAAGGATGAGAAGGAGAAGGATGAGAAGAAGGAGAAGGAGAAGGATGAGAAGAAGGAGAAGGAGAAGGATGAGGAGAAGAAGGATGAGAAGAAGGAGAAGGATGAGAAGAAGGAGAAGGAGAAGGATGAGAAGAAGGAGAAGGATGAGAAGGAGAAGGATGAGAAGAAGGAGAAGGAGAAGCAGAAGGAGAAGGATGAGAAGAAGGAAAAGGAGAAGGATGAGAAGATGGAGAAGGAGAAGGATGAAAAGATGGAGAAGGAGAAGGATGAGAAGAAGGAGAAGGAGAAGGATGAGAAGAAGGAGAAGGAGAAGGATGAGAAGAAGGAGAAGGATGAGAAGAAGGATGAGAAGAAGGAGAAGGATGAGAAGAAGGAGAAGGATGAGAAGAAGGAGAAGGATGAGAAGAAGAAGGAGAAGGATGAGAAGAAGAAGGAGAAGGATGAGAAGAAGGAGAAGGATGAGAAGAAGGAGAAGGATGAGAAGGAGAAGGATGAGAAGAAGGAGAAGGATGAGGAGAAGGAGAAGGATGAGAAGGAGAAGGATGAGAAGAAGGAGAAGGATGAGGAGAAGGAGAAGGATGAGAAGAAGGAGAAGGATGAGAAGAAGGAGAAGGAGAAGGATGAGGAGAAGGAGAAGGATGAGAAGAAGGAGAAGGATGAGAAGAAGGAGAAGGATGAGAAGAAGGAGAAGGAGAAGGATGAGAAGGAGAAGGATGAGAAGAAGGAGAAGGAGAAGGATGAGGAGAAGGAGAAGGATGAGAAGAAGGAGAAGGATGAGAAGAAGGAGAAGGAGAAGGATGAGAAGAAGGAGAAGGATGAGAAGAAGGAGAAGGATGAGAAGAAGGAGAAGGAGAAGGATGAGAAGAAGGAGAAGGATGAGAAGAAGGAGAAGGATGAGAAGAAGGAGAAGGAGAAGGAGAAGCAGAAGGAGAAGGATGAGAAGAAGGAGAAGGATGAGAAGAAGGAGAAGGAGAAGGAGAAGCAGAAGGAGAAGGATGAGAAGAAGGAAAAGGAGAAGGATGAGAAGATGGAGAAGGAGAAGGATGAGAAGAAGGAGAAGGAGAAGGATGAGAAGAAGGAGAAGGAGAAGGATGAGAAGATGGAGAAGGAGAAGGATGAGAAGAAGGAGAAGGATGAGAAGAAGGAGAAGGATGAGAAGAAGGAGAAGGAGAAGAATGAGAAGAAGGAGAAGGAGAAGGATGAGAAGAAGGAGAAGGAGAAGGATGAGAAGAAGGAGAAGGATGAGAAGAAGGATGCGAAGAAGGAGAAGGATGAGAAGAAGGAGAAGGAGAAGGATGAGAAGAAGGAGAAGGATGAGAAGAAGGAGAAGGATGAGAAGAAGGATGAGAAGAAGGATGAGAAGAAGGAGAAGGATGAGAAGAAGGACAGTTCTGTGACAGTTTCTGTCTATTTCTGACAGTTCTGGGACATTCACTCCATACAGCTGTTTCAACCGCTGTATGGAGGGAATGTCATGGAACTGTCAGAAATAGACTATTAATGACAGTTCTGGGACTGTCCTTCCATGCAGCGGTTGAAACATTGTATGTATTTGTTTCCATAAATGGATCCATTTATGGAAACAAATACATACAATGTTTCAACCGCTGTATGGAAGGACAGTCCCAGAACTGTCATTAATAGTCTATTTCTGACAGTTCTATGACATTCCCTCCATACAGCGGTTGAAACAGCTGTATGGAGTGAATGTCCCAGAACTGTCAGAAATAGACTATTTATGACAGTTCTGGGACATTCCCTCCATACAGCGGTTTCCAGCAAAAAGTGTATGTGCAGAGTTCCTCTATTCTGCAGATACACTTAGAGGAGCTCTGCACATACACTTTTTGCCGGCTTGGAATTATTCTTATTTTCATCCTACTTCTTCTTCTTCTTCATCCTCATCCTCTTCTTCTTCTTCTGAGGATGAGGATGAAGAAGAAGAAGAAGAAGAAGAAGTAGGATGAAAATAAGATTAATTCCAAGCCGGCAAAAAGTGTATGTGCAGAGCTCCTCTAAGTGTATCTGCAGAGCTCCTCTAAGTGTATCTGCAGAATAGAGGAACTCTGCACATACACTTTTTGCCAGCTTGGAATTATTCTTCTTTTCATCCTACTTCTTCTTCTTCTTCATCCTCATCCTCATCCTCAGAAGAAGAGGATGAGGATGAGGATGAAGAAGAAGAAGAAGAAGAAGAAGTAGGATGAAAAGAAGAATAATTCCAAGCCGGCAAAAAGTGTATGTGCAGAGTTCCTCTATTTCTGACAGTTCTCTCACAGCTTCTTCACATGTACAGTGGTTGAAACATCTGTATCCTAAATGTAAACTAATAGATACAATGTTTCAACCGCTAAACATGTGTTCCTTCTGTCAGAGAACTGTCAGAAATAGCGGAGCTCACTGCAGGGACACTTTTGCCGGCTGATCGGGAAATGTTCGATTCGCGCACCCGAAGTAGGCAAAATTTCGGTTTCGCCGCAAATCGAATATTTCCTGAAATTCGACTCGAATTCCGGTTCGCCTGGTTCGATTCGCTCATCTCTAATGACTGCTAGTCCCATTCCCCCTGCGGATCTCATTTTAATCAGTTTAGTAAATGCACATCTTGCTTTTTTCCCTTCCCAGAGGAATCTGTGTAGGATAGACTGTAGAGTATGAAATAATTTCTTATTAGCTGGTATGGGTACAGAGCGAAATACATACAAAATTTGGGGTAATATCTGCATTTTAAATGCCGTTAATCTTCCTGACCATGATAATGTGTGCTTAGTTCAAGATAAAATATCTTTCTTTAATCTAGTTTCCAAAGGTAGATAGCTTTAAATAGTTGCTCAGGCGATTGGTAAGTATAATTCCCAAATACGTTATACCTGAATCCTGCCATAGATAGGGGAAGTCGGACTGTAATTTATCTTTATGTTTCGGAGTTACTCCTAGGTCAAGCATATGAGATTTAGCTTCATTAACTTTATAATATGATACTTTCCCATATTGGAGAAGTACCTGTGCAACATTACTTAAGGATGACAAGGGATGGCCAACATCAATATAACGTCATCTGCAAGTAAGCTGATAACATGTTTACTGCTTTTATATTGGAAACCTGTTATATCAGGGTGTTATATCGGGGTGTTATATCAGGGTGTTATATCGGGGTGTTATATCAGGGTGTTATATCAGGGTGCTATATCAGGGTGTTATATCAGGGTGCTATATCAGGGTGCTATATCAGGGTGTTATATCAGGGTGCTATATCAGGGTGTTATATCAGGGTGCTATATCAGGGTGCTATATCAGGGTGTTATATCAGGGTGCTATATCAGGGTGCTATATCAGGGTGTTATATCAGGGTGCTATATCAGGGTGCTATATCAGGGTGCTATATCAGGGTGCTATATCAGGGTGTTATATCAGGGTGCTATATCAGGGTGTTATATCAGGGTGCTATATCAGGGTGTTATATCAGGGTGCTATATCAGGGTGCTATATCAGGGTGTTATATCAGGGTGCTATATCAGGGTGTTATATCAGGGTGCTATATCAGGGTGCTATATCAGGGTGTTATATCAGGGTGCTATATCAGGGTGCTATATCAGGGTGTTATATCAGGGTGCTATATCAGGGTGCTATATCAGGGTGTTATATCGGCATGTTATATCAGGGTATTGTATGGGGGTGTTATATCGGGGTGCTATATCAAGGTGTTATATCGAGGTGTTATATCAGGGTGTTATATCAGGGTGTTATATCGGGGTGCTGTCTAATACCAGAGGCCAATGGCTCCATCATTAGGTTTGACATCAGTGGAGATAAGGGGCATCCCTGGCGAGTGCCATTTGTTATTTGGAAGGGTTTAGACAACATACCAGACGTGAACACCCTGGCTGATGGGAGGGGATACAAGGCTAAAATTGCCGAAGGCATGTGTCCTTGAAATCCAAATTTATTAAGTACTCTTTGCAAAAATAACCAATTCACTCTGTCAAACGCCTTCTCTGCATCTAAAGCCAGTAGCAGAGAGGGCGCCCGGTGCTTCCAAGCCAAATGAATGATATTAATCACTCTCCAAGTAGCATCAGAAGTCTGCCTTCCCTTGGTGAAACCTGACTGATCTTGGTGAATCAAGATGGGCAGAATATCTACCAGTCATAACACCAACATTTTGTGTATATTTTTATATCGTTATTTAAGAGAGATATTGGCCTAAAATGAAGGGGAGTTTCAGGTGGTTTTCCTGGTTTAGGTAACGTCACTATCATAGCTTCCAACATCTCTAGTGGGAAGTATGTCCTCAATGCTGCCTCACCATAGACCCTTATAAGATATGGAGATAAAGTATTTTTACATTTCCTGTAATATTCCCCAATCAGTCCATCAGGACCTGGAGATTTGTTGCTGGGTGGAGTTTCTATAGTTTGGAGAACTTCAGATAAAGAAAATGGAGTATTCAAATTTTGAAGTTGTGAGCTAGAAAGTTTCAGCATCTGTATGTTGGTCAAAAAATTCTCTATACCGAGTAGGGAGGGCTGATGACTTTGAGCATCTTGGCCCAAATTATATAAATAACTCACTAAATAGGTCCGCAATATATTGAGGATCATAGACTTTGTTATGAGATTTAGGATTGATTAGAAATGGTATTCTCATTGTATCATACGAGCTAGTACCCTACCCGCTTTATTACCGGAGGAGTAGAATTGCATTTTAACTCTTTTGGCCTGCTTTTCATAAATGTACAAAAGTACCAGCCGCAAATCATGCCTTACTTGAGATAGTTTAACAGTTAATTGTTGAGAAGGTGATACTTTGTTTTGATCCTCTATGGAGCGTATATCTGAGAATAGATCATCCAACCTGCGCTGTCTTTGTTTCTTTCCATTCGTACCCAGTTATATGAAAATGCCTCAGATGTACGCTTTGTGAGCATTCCAAAGGATAAACGGGTTATCTGTGGAAGGTGAATTAATTTCAAATTAGTCAGCCAGGTGGCTCTCAAGAAATTTTTGAGTAGCAGGATTGTGTGTAAGATATGTGTTAGCACACCACACCGTGGTCGATGTTTGTGAATATGCATCAGCCACTGTGAGAAGTATTGATGATTGGTCCAACCATGTGATATCATTCATTTTAGCTTGAGTGATTTTCGGCAGGAGCCACCTGTCTGTCAAGAATAAATCAATTCTAGAGTATGTACAATGTCTATTAGACGAAAAGGTGTAATCTCTTTCATTCGCATTTACATATCGCCATGCATCATATAGCTCATGAGAAAACATAAAAGGCAACAGAGATGGTGTTCTAACAGAAGAAGTCATTCTGGAATCTACATGTGGATCTGGAACCATATTAAAGTCACCACAGAGAAGGATGGATCCTTGCTGTATTTTCTTAATTTTCCTCATCAAGCCATTCAAAAAATGAATTTGGTGCGTATTTGGTGCATAAATAGCTACTAGTGTGAATCTAGCATTATTTATATCGCATATTAGGGTCAGAAAACGCCCTGCTGGACCTCTCAGTTCCTTGTGTAGCTGGAATGAGACAGAATCCCTTATCGCGATCATCACTCCTCTCTTCTTCGCAGGCATGTTTGCAGTATAATAATGTTGAAAATTTGTATGGGTGCATCTAGGTGCCGACTCTTGATGAAAGTGTGTTTCCTGAACACACAAGATATCACACTGCGATTGGTCCGCCTCATTCCACAATGAAGCTCTTTTTGGTGGGATGATTCAGGCCATGCGCATTAACAGATAAAATGGTGATTGGCATGTTGGTAAATTTTGAATTTCCTGTCATTAACACTCCCCTGAGTTAAGCATGGAGACCTCTGGGAACAGGCAGTCATTGTTGCGGAGTTGGGTATATATAAAGGCCTTGTAATGGTATCTGAGTACATATCTTGTACAGCGAGGGGAGCTGGCAGTACAGTCCGATATCCTGGTCCACGGAACAACAAGAACACTAATAACTAAAAAACAATAGAAAATAAGAAACTCTTGTATAAACTGGGGGTTTTAAAAAAATCCTAGTGCACGCTTCCAATCTGGTATTATTTTGTTAGGGCTACTGAGAGGCAGTGTTTTTGGTGCTTCATTGGGAATAATATTCCAGGTTTTCAGCAGTTGCAAACCTTTGTTACGCGACGTGATGACGTGGGTGGTACTATTGTTGGTGATGACAAGCTTCGTAGGATAGCCCCACTTGTACCCAATGTTGTGGTTCCAGAGGGCCTTTGTGATATTATTCAAGCCTTTATGCAGTAGTAGTGTATGCTGTGATAGATCTGTGTAACATTGAAGATCAGTATAAGTGGTGGAGCGGTGTTCCTCTTCTGTTAAAAACATTAGTTGCTCCTTTATGTGAAAAAAGTGGATGTGGAGTAATAAGTCCCTGGGTACATGTTCTGAGATGTGTGGAGGTTTGGGAATATGACATATGCTATCTATTGTAAGCTCCAAAGGGAACAAGTCTGGCATTAGAGATGAAAACATAGTAGTAGCATAGGAATGGAGTAATGCCAGTACTACTGTTTCTGGGATCCCTCTGATTTTAACATTGTTCCTCCTAGACCTGTCCTCTAGGTCTGCAAGTTTTGCCTTCAACCACACCTGTTCTTCTTCATTAGACTCATTTGCATCAATTAATTTGTTGATTGTGGAGGCGTATTCCCCCATTTTATTTTCAATGTGGTTAACTCTGTCTCCCACAGCTATAAGCTCTTTGTTAAATTTCCGCATACAAGGCATCATATCACTAAGTAAAGTGCTTCTGAGAGAAATTAACTTTTAGAGTGGTGTCTACAATAGGTTGATTTGATGTGGGAAATTATGTAATGGTGTAACGGACTGCCTGACAGCACCTCTATCAGTCCCCTGGTAGAGCCTCCCCAGAGTGCGGAGTCTAAGCACCGGAGCACTTGTTCACCAGGGCCCCTGATGGTGGGGATGGACTTGGAGCGCTCCGGTACCAGGTCGCAACTACCAGGTATCTCCAACAGGGGTAGAGGAGTCTGACAGGGGCTCCAGAGAGCTAGGAGTCTGATGTAAGGGAGCCTAGTGATCCCTGCGGGGTGGGTGGATGGATGAGCTAAATCAGAGTCATGCAGGCTGGGTCGGTAACAAGCGGATCGGTAAGGTACAAAACGGTAGGCAAAGGATAGTCGGGTCACACGCAGGGTCAATACCAGGAGGTCAGATCTAAACAGGAACATCCAGGAGCAGAGTCAGGCAAGCCAAGGGGTCAGGACGGGAGAAGGCAACAAGGTCAAACAATCCAGATCAGAAGTACTCACACACAGGTAACAGGATACAAAGACCATTCGGCAACAAGTGTCTGTGCAGGGCTAGTTTAAATAGCCCGCCCTGCACCTGACAGGCGTAGCCTGGGTCCCAGTGCCTGCCTAGTACTGTCCAGATGACGGGTGCGCCTGGGTCCTAGTGCCCCGCCACCTATACGTCTCGGCAAACACCTACGCATGTGTAGACCCATGCGTCGCGATTGTTCCTGACAAATAGACTTCTGTGTACCAGGGTTTGAGCTCACCTCATATTGCTGCAAGTTTGAATCGTCCATCCTAATCCTGGATTTTTCAGGACTTCTGACCGATGGGGTAGAGGCTTGATATATTGTGGCCGACTCTACGTTGTCACCATAGAAGCCATTCTGATCCCTGTGTACGGAACGAGGAGTTGCTGGAGGAGAAGAGGAATGTGAGTCGACGCCATCTTGGCCATGCCACAGCTGTAGCTGGGAGAAGTATGCCGTAGGTTTCTGGGGATTGTGACAATCTTTTCGCTTTCTGGGCATGTTACATGGATGTAGGAAGACAAACCACCAAGTTGGGGTGAGTGAACCAAGCCCCTGTAAGCTGTGAGCCGCTATTGCTCTCTACCATGTGCCATAGCTCCAGTGTTAAGCCGCCATCTTGGCTGTGGTCAAGCCACACCCCCCTTCTTATACTTACCTGAGCTTTATCTCGATCCAGCAATGTGCACAAGAGCTCTCTCAGCTCTCTCCCTCCTCATTGACTCAGATGCAGCCATTGGCTCCCGCTGCTGCCAATCACAGCCAGTGAGCAGGGAGCAGGAGGGTGAGGTCAAGCCCCGCTCTGTGGGGTTGATTTATTAAAGACAAATAGGCTGTGCACTTTGCAAAGTGCAGTCAGACTCTGAAAGTGCAGTTGCTCCAGAACTTATACATATATATATATATATATATATATATATATATATACACTGTATCTATATTTAGTTGTGTTCAAAATAATATCAGTGTGTTGAAAAAAGTGAATAAAGCTCAAAATCCTTCTAATAGCTTTTATTTCCATCCACACAAATGCATTGGGAACACGACACATTTTATTCCAAATCAAAAAATGATGAAAAATATATCAAATTTGTGTTGTTCCTCTAAAAAAATTTAAGAAAAGTGAATATTAGACGGTTCAAAAAAATGGCAGTGTTTGTATTCTTCTTTACAAACTCAAAGATTCACTATATAAACTGAGAAATGTTTGAAGATTTTGCTTTCCTTTGAATGACTTCATGAATATTTGGTTGTAGTCGCACTGTTTCTGAGAACTGCTGTACATCTGTGTTGCATGGAGTCACCCAACTTCTGGCCCCTGCGATCAGGTATTCCAGCCCAGGATGATTGGACCACATTCCACAGTTCTTCTCTATTTCTTGGTTTTGCCTCAGAAATGGCATTTTTGATGTCACCCCACACGTTTTCTATTGGATGAAGATCCGGGGATTGGGCTGGCCACTCCATAACGTCCATCTTGTTGGTCTGGAACCAAGATGTTGCACGTTTACTGGTGTGTTTGGGGTCGTTGTCTTGTTGGAACACCCATTTCAAGGACATTTCCTCTTCAGCATAAGGCAGCATGACCTCTTCAAGTATTCTGATGTATTCAAACTGATCCATGATCCCTGGTATGCGATAAATAGGCCCAACACCGTAGTATGAGAAACATCCCCATATCATGATGCTTGCACCACCATGCTTCACTGTCTTCACAGTGTACTGTGGCTTGAATTCAGTGTTTGGGGGTCGTCTGACAAACTGTCTCCGCCCACTAGACCCAAAAAGAACAATCTTACTTTCATCCGTCCACAAAATGTTGCCCCATTTCTCTTTAGGCCAGTCAATGTGCTCTTTGGCAGATTGTAACCTCTTCAGCACACGTCTTTTTCCCAACAGCGGGACTTTGCGGGGACTTCTTGCAGATAGCTTGGCTTCACATAGGCGTCTTCTAATTGTAACAGTCCTCACAGGGAACATCACACCTTCTTTCATCTTCCTGGAGCTGATTGTTGGCTGAGTCCGAGCCATTTTGGCTATTCTTCTATCCATTCCAATGGTAGTTTTTCACTTTCTTCCACGTCTTTCAGGTTTTGGTTGCCATTTTAAAGCATTTGCCATCATTTTAGCTGAGCATCCGATCATTTTCTGCACTTCTTTATATGTTTTCCCCTCCAATCAACTTTTTAATCAAGGTACGCTGTTCTTCTGAACAATGTCTGGAACGACCCATTTTCCTCAGAATTTCAGAGAGAAATGCACTGTAACCAGCATGTACAACATTTGCTGCCTTCCTTCCTTAAATAAGGGCAATAATTGCCACCTGTTTTTCAAAGAATGAATGACCTCACTAATAGAACTCCACACTGCTATTATTTTGAACACGCCCCTTTCAATGAGTGATTCAATGACACAGAATCAGCAGCATGCATGTCATGACTGTTGGGTCTGTTGGATTTCTATTACTCTACTACACCTGCTAGGAAATTATTTGCCATGTAGAAGTATCATTTCCACCAAAAACAGTGATTGATCCAGTTAGTGATGTCTGACTGCTATTATTTTGAACACAACTATATATATATATATAGTTGGCAGCCCTGATCAGTATATTCTATTATGTTCTGGAAATGTCATGCTCGTTTTTATTTATTGTTCGCTTTTCATTTCATTTATCTGATTAGAGTCATAGTCTGGTGACTATGATTTTACCAGACATGATGTGCGGGCAAATCACACAAAGGCAAAAACAAAGAAAAATGTTTTGTAGTAGTATAGCGCTACCCCCTCAGGGGCCACTGAATTTGTCTTGGGTCCCACTAAGCTCTGCATGGCCAGGCAACATGCATTTTTCCACTTGAACATTCAGAGTCAGTAAACAGCCCTTGAGCTGGTTTTTAGTTGTTTTTATTATGGGGGTAACAACTTGGATGGGGTCCAGGTGTATATGGGATGCCCGAGGAACTGTAAACTTGAGGATAACTTCTTGGCAACGTGTACACTGTACAAATATGTGGGTCCAAATAATAGCACTGTCTCTTTAAAGGAGCATTTCTCAGACACCAGATGAATCCTTCCTCTTCACCTGGCTGCACTGAGGGTATCCCTGGGCAAGAAAATCCAAGATCTAACAATGAAGTAGTCCTGGATGAGAACTAGTTGGGTCTTTCACCTGACTGCCCTCTCCATTTATCTGGCCCAGGGGGTGTAGAAGTACTCACACTGTTCTGTCCTGTCAGCTTGGTGGGTTGCTGACTGCTTTCAGGCCTTTTGACTAGTGTGGCCGAGGTACATCGGTGAACAGTAGATGACCTCTGCTTCACACCACCCAAGATGAAGGCACACATACAGTTGCAAGAAAAAGTATGTGAACCCCTTGGGATTACGTGGAGTTTTGCATGAATTGGGTATAAAATGTGCTCTGAATGTCATCTAAGTCACAACAATAGAAGAACACAGTCTGCTGAACATAATACTACACAAACATTAGATGTTGCCATGGTTTAATTGCACATAACATGTAAACATTCACAGTGCAGGGAGGAAAAAGTATGTGAACCTTTGGACTTAATAACTGGTTGACCCTCCTTTGGCAGCAATTACCTCAACCAAACGTTTCCTGTAGTTGCAGATCAGACCTGCACAATGATCTGGAGTAATTTTGGACCACTCCTCTTCACAAAACTGTTTCAGTGTAGCAATATTCTTGGGATGTCTGGTGTGAATCGCTCTCTTAAGGTCATGCCACAGCATTTCAATCGGGTTGAGGTCAGGACTCTGACTGGGCCACTCCATAAGGCGTATTCTGTGCTGTTGCAGCCATTGTTTTGTTGAATTACTTGTATGCTTTGGGTCATTGTCCTGTTGCATCACCCATCCTCTGCGGAGCTTCAGTTGGCGGACAGATGGTCGTACGTTTTCCTGCAAAATGTCTTGATAAACTCTGGAATTCATTTTCCCATCAATGACAACAATCCGTCCAGGCCCTGAGGCAGCAAAGCAGCCCCAAACCATGATGCTTCCTCCGCCATGTTTTACAGTGGGGATGAGGTTTTGATGTTGGTGTGCTGTGCCTTTTTTCTCCATACATAGTGTTGTGTGTTCTTCCCAAACAACTCAATCTTGGTTTCATCTGTCCACAGTATATTTTGCCAGTAGTGCTGTGGAACATCCAGGTGCTCTTCTGCAAACTTCAAACGTGCTGCAATATTCTTTTTGGACAGCAATGGCTTCCTCCGTGGTGTCCTCCCATGTACTCCATTCTTGTTTAATGTTTTCCTTATTGTAGATGTGTCAACAAAAATGTTAGCATGTGACAGAGATTTCTGTAGGTCTTTAGCTGACACTCTGGAATTCTTCTTTACCTCATGCAGCATTCTGCGCTGTGCTCTTGCAGTCATTTTTACAGGATGACCACGCCTAGGGAGAGTAGCAACAGTGCTAACCTTTCTCCATTTGTAGACAGTCTGTCTTACTGTGGACACATGAACATCAAGGCTTTTGGAGAGACTTTTGTAACCCTTTCCAGCTTCATGCAAGTCAACAATTCTTGATCGTAGGTCTTCTGAGAGCTCTTTTCTGCGAGGCATGGTTCACATCAGACAGTGCTTCTTGAAACCAGTAAACCCAAAACTGGTGTGTGTTTTTTAAGGGCAGGACAGCTGTCAGCAACACATCCAATATCATCACACTGATTGGAGTCAAGGTTGGCTCACTCCTGGCTCCAATTAGCTCTGGGAGAAGCCATTAAGCTAGGGTCTCACATACTTTTTCCTCCCTGCACTGTGAATGTTTACATGTTATGTGCAATTAAACCATGGCAACATCTAATGTTTGTGTAGTATTATGTTCAGCAGACTGTGTTCTTCTATTGTTGTGACTTAGATGACGTTCAGAGCACATTTTATGCCCAATTCATGCAAAACTCCACGTAATCCCAAGGGGTTCACATACTTTTTCTTGCAACTGTATGCAGGAGCCCATGGGGGTTCCCATGGAGGTCCCCCTTATCTGGCAATAACTGGTTCCTAAAAATTGAAAGCAGTTGTGGATGAGAGCAAATTCAAGTAGTTCCAAGATAAATTCATTTTGAGCTCCCATTTCGGGATAATTGGACTCTAGGAAACGAATCGTTGCTCCCAGTCCACATTGATGGGGAATGGAAGTATAAAGCGACTCAACATCAATACCCACAAGTATAGTACCTACTTGAACTTCCACATGGTTTAATTTGATGAGAACGTCCCTAGTGTCCTGAACATATGATGGTAGGATTATCACCATCGATTAAGACATCCTTCCTATGCGCTCCAGGGTGCCCTTAATGGCCGATATAATGGGCCTTCCAGGGGGATTATTTACATGTTTATGTACCTTGGGAATGATGTATATTGCAGGATCCTTCTTGGTTATCAAGCCCACACCATGTGCCCAGGACAGTTTTTCATTAAGGGACATGACCAATGATAGAAAAGGGTTGCTAGATAGTTTAACATAGGTTGGGGTATCACCTAATTGTTGCTTAATTTCCAGTTCATATGCTGTTTCTGATAGCAACAACACATTTCCCTCTTTAGCTCTAGGTTTTATTACTAGGTTGGGTGTCTCCCTGAGTCCCTTAAGAGCCAATCTTTCATCCCAGCTCATCTGGCTAAGTATCCAATCCAAGAACAAGGGACTGACTAACCATTAGACTGCCAAGACTTGTCAAGAACTTGCATCCAGCAGACTTCTCCCTTCTAGGCCCTGGGGGTGTAGATGTGCTCACATTGTCCTTGTCCTGCAGCTGTGGATAGAATTGCTTTCAGGCCTCTGTAGCTGGGATGGTTCCTCTCCAGGCTATGGAGGCTGTTCTTCCCCAGTGGACTGCAGTGCAGTGGAGCTCCCTCTTTAACCTCTCCTTCAGCCTCCAGCCTGGAAGCAGAATCCCCTTCTATAGGGCTCCCTCCCAGGCTACACAGCAACACCTCTCAGCAATACATCTTCCACCCAACTCTCCTGCAAGCATGGCTCTCTCATATTTATGGGGTGGTCTGCCACACTACAAGGCCTCCTGCCTGGGATTGATCAGACTCTCATAAATATGCAGATAGGCCCCTCCTCACCTCTGCCTACTGGATTCTAGAAACGTCTCCAAGTTTCGAGCAGGGGGAGATACCAGAGGACTCACCTGCAGAGCCCTTTAGACCTGACCTGAAGTAACCCTCTAACTAATCCCAGGCTTCTAACATGCCTCAAACTACTCTAAACAACAATGTACACTATAGGGTGCTACACTGAACTCACACTGGCTTGCAGTAAAATGCAGGGAAACTGGATGTACTGTATTATAAATATACAATTATAACATATCATCTACTGGTCAGCAATTAACCCCCAATATTTACAATCTTTAGGCACAAAAGTCACAAGAGTTCTTTTCAGTTTCACACTTTTGGGTTACACATGTTTTTCCAGAATGGCGCTCTAACACGCTAAGGCAAAGGACCTGCACTGCAGCACATGGCGATGCACAATATTGCATTCCTATGCATTGTGGTGTCCTGTGTTGCCAATAAAAGGGTAGGCCCTCTCTTGTTTTATATCCTATTTTCTAAATCACTATGGGGGAGATTTACTAAATCTTCAGCACTCTGAATCTGGAGCAGCTGTGCATGGGAGCCAATCAGCTTCTAACTTCAGCTTGTTCCATTAAGCTTTGAAAAACCTGGAAGCTGATTGGTTTCTATGCAGAGTTGCACCAGATTTTGCACTCTCCAGTTTTAGTAAATCCCACCCAAGGAACTGTTAGAGTAGAATTTCAGCCTAAACCTAACTTATCTTAACTCGCAAATATGTGGCCTCTTGGTGGCTGGGCCTTGGTGTTGAGGGGACATATATTTGTGTACCCAATGTAAACAAAAGATGCTCCGAGAGTGAGCACCATGTGTGCATCCAGCAAATTTACCGGTGCCTCACAGAATGGTCCCGATTGCTACTTGCGATCAGGAGATTTCTGATCATGTGACCGCCGTGATAATCAATCACGGCGGTCACATGATCCTAACCTCCTCCTGGCACCACAAACCCTTTAAAGGGCTAGGAGGCGCTGACACCAAGGGATTTAAAATGCCCCCCCTCCCCAGTACCTATGTTAACCCGAGTAAGAAAGATGTATATACACTGCTCAAAAAAATGAAAGGAAGACTTTGAAAACACATCAGATCTCAATGGGGAAAATATGCTGGATATCTATACTGGAATAATACAAATAATAACATATGAGCGCTGGGTAGTATAGACAGAGAAAGCAGCCAGCATGAAAGAGGAAAAACCTCAAATCCTCCAAAATATGCCAATAGAAACAGTACGAATGCGGCGCTATATCATGCAAATAATGAGCAAATATATAAAGCCACAACAGAAGTACAGTCTTAGGTATAGTTCATAAGGTGCAACGTGACAATAAATAACTATTATCCTTCGTGACTCCCGTGGCTGTAAAGAATATGCGTACAGAGCACTAACCAGATAGCACAGATTATTGTGCGTTGGAGTATATAAGACCTACTCCTAGGTGCTCTGGGGGTAGGAACTCTGCATGCGGATGAAGTCGTCAGGTGGGGGTGCGTCACCAGATGTCATCCATCCAGGGCAGGTTACCTCTCTCCAGCAGTGTGTGAACACATCAGGTTATCTGCATCCTGCAGTGCGGGTTTCAGCCATCGGGGGGATCAAACATTCAAGTATGGATCCAATATATAAAGCACCTTTAGGGGAAGGGGGCTCAGAGTGCCAGAAAATTGAGCCCAGAAGAGAGAAACTCCAATAGTGTAGTAGTTTAATAATCAAAAATTGAGTAACATTTAAAATTCAAGTAAAAGGAGATCAGCACTTACATCAATGGATAACAGTACGTCATGTGGTTAACGATCCATGATAATAGGTATCTTCCTAACGCGTTTCGTGTAATAACACATTTTCAAAGGGAGAGAACCCTGTATAATGTGGGTCTTTATATATACTAAGGCGATAAGGCGCGCATGCGCAGTTCGGCGGTCCCGCGTCACCCCGGGCTTCCCGCGCATGCGCACTATGTGATGGCGGCGGCCATATTGCTGGCTGTGATGCCTAGAGCACGATCCGAGGTCGTGCATGCGCTGTAAGCCGCGGCGTCGGCCATTTTACTGTGGATTAAATTCATGTGCTGTACAGAAGGATATGTCCCGTGTGTAGAAGAGGAGCGATATATGCCATTTAAACAAATGGAACTTATTTAGACTTATTTAGACATATCAGACTGGATGTCGCTCCACTTCCTTAAACTGAACCTCTCCAAAACCGAGTTTCTTGTCTTCCCTCCAGCCCGGACACCACCCCCCATTGACTTCTCCATCATGTCCAACAACGCCACCATCAAACCCGCCCCGCAGGCCAGAATACTTGGTGTCATTTTGGACTCCAACCTATCCTTCCAGCCCCAAGTCCAATCTTTAACAAACTCATGCAGACTCCACCTCCACAACATCGCCAAAATCCGCACGTTCCTAACCCCAGAAACCACTAAACAGCTCATCCACTCCCTCATCATATCACGACTCGACTACTGCAACTCCCTCCTCACTGGCCTGCCTCGCCGCTGGCTATCCCCGCTTCAGTCCATCCTGAATACGGCTGCCAGACTCATTCACCTTTCCAACCGCTCCGTTTCCGCCACCCCCCTCCACTGGCTTCCGATTGCGCAACGGATCAAATTCAAAATCCTAACACTGACGTACAAAGCTGTCCACCATACTGCCCTGAACTACATCACTGACCTAATATCCAAGTACCACCCAACACGCACACTCCGCTCCTCACAAGACCTCCTTCTCTCTAGTTCCCTGGTCTCCTCCTCCCATGCCCGCCTCCAGGACTTCTCCAGGGTGTCACCAATCCTCTGGAACTCCCTGCCTCAACTCATCAGATTATCACCTACTCTCCTCTCCTTTAGGCGCACCCTGAAAACCCATCTCTTCAGGGAAGCCTACCCCACCCCCTGCTAACTTGCCGACCTCCTCCACTCTTCCTACCACTCCATCCCCCACAGCTATCTCCTCCTGTGCCACCATCCCCCCCCTCCTAGATTGTAAGCTCGAAAGAGCAGGGCCCTCGATCCCCTCATGTTTTGCATTGTATTGGTATTGTTCTGTCACATGTTCTGTCCCCCTTTGTAATGTACAGCGCTGAGCGAACTATTGGCACTTTATAAATACTGTATAATAATAATAATAATAATTTAACAATATATAACCATAAGGCCTGTAGCTCAAAAGCATCCTTTGATTTTGGGAACTTGGTGAAGAAATATTAAACTGTGGTAATCTTAATATGAAGGCATGGTGGAGGCTGTGACTATACTGCCTCCTAATGGTCAGATGTAAAATAGGTGGCTTAAAACCAACACTCCGTTTTAATATGCATTAGGGACACATCCTTTGCCACTATATAAAACCAAGTAAATATGTTTTATACTTTAAAAATGATTAGACGTAAAAATGTCTAAAAGATACAATAAAATGATAACAAGGGGGGAACCTTGATAATATATGCAATTGTAAACGTCATAATGTAAACCAATGGAATAATAAGATAAATATATAAGGAAAATTAAAATTAAAAACATATGTGGCATAATATTCCATATCCCTTACTAAAATTATAAAACAAGCAAAAAACATCCTAAGTAAATCCATAAATGGATAAATAGATACTAAGGTAATGTAAATGATGGATAGTATCAAATAATATCATAATCTCTAGGTAAAATTCAAACTGTTAGAGACAAATATCTTCATACGTAAAATATAATATAAAAACAGGCAATGTGAACAAGTGTGTTAAAATTAAATGTGAAAACCAATGGCATGATGGAGGAGAGGAGGAAGAATTTTTTTAGCTAGTATCGATGAAACAGTTAATGTCTAAATCGATATTAAGGCCATGAGGCGAGAGCGTTTGTAACAGATAAAACCATTTTGTTTCAAGCATGGATACAGCTCTCTTCCTATGTGTGCCTCTCCATTGTTTTTTGATTACATCAATCCCTGTAAATTTTAGACAGTGGGGGTTTCTATCATGGTATTGTCTAAAGTGCATTGATAAGGAATGTTCCTTAAAACCTTTGATATTCTTCAAATGTTCGCGTAATCTGTCCCTTAGTCTCCGTTTTTTTTCTACCTACATATTGCCTACCACAGGAGCACTCAAGGAGATAGACAACATGTGTTGAGTTGCATGTGATGGTAGTTTGGATGTCAAAGATTTCACCTGTGGTGTTTGATCTAAAAGATTTTACGGGATTTTTATGTATGCCATTGTGGACACGTAACATGCACCTATTACAGGGATAAAAGCCTTTGTGATTAACCTCCTTGGCGGTATTCCCGAGTGTAGCTCGGGGTAGAATTTCTATACCAAGAGCGGTAACCCCGAGCTACACTCGGGCTTACTATGCAGCGTTCTCTGGGGGTCCCTGCAGCACTTACCTTGTCCTTCGCTCCCACGATGTGTCCCCTGCAGCGTCCCCGTCCATCTCCTCCGGCGGATGCCGGCATCTGACTTCCGTGTTCCGGTCCCCGTGACGTCGGAACGTTCGGGCGGCGGAACCGGCGGGAAATTTGAAATTTTAAAAAAATGACATTTTTGCTGTCATTGCTTTTTCACTGCATTTCACATACATTGTGTCCCCACTGCTTTGTCCAGCGCCCTGCCTGCATTTTGACTGTTCTTTCTGCCTGGAAACTTAGAAAAGTCCATGGCGGCCAAAAAGCGTCCCTTTACGTCAAAAGCGGTTTTAGAACAGCGATAGTAAATCAGAACCACTTGCAGAATTGAGTGATAATGATTTGTGGGGAAATTCGTCATCAGACACTGAAAACGATTTTGCGACTTTGCTCAGCGATGTGCGAATTTGCCTCTGTATTTCAAATTTCAGTGTTTTTGGTTTGATTATATTATTGAATTAAATTTATTATTATTATATTATTATTTTTTATGATTATTTATTACATTATAATTTATGATTTTGTGTTTCAAGTTTTATCATACCCGGAATGTTTAATAGACTCTTTTTCGGATAGATTTCAGTGAGTTATTCCTAAAAATTACAGCCTACAATTAAAAACTACATATTTCCATGCAAAAAAATGGTACCGCTTTCAGCACAAAATTCCTGACATGATCATACCACCAGGGAGGTTAAAGAAAAAGGTCGGTTGCTTGGGAGGGCAAATTATATTGGGTGCCAGTTTGTTCCTAAGTGTTGGTGCTTTGCGATAGGCGATTTCTGGAAAATTGGGTAGAGAGTTCCCTAGAACCGGGTCATTTTTGAGAATGATCCAATTCGTTCTAATGATTTTAGCTATGTCCTTGTACTGTGTCGAGAAATTGATGACGAAAGGACAAAATCTTTCGGTTTGGACTTTAGGTTTGGTAGTGAGAAGGTCATTCCTATCCATTTTGCTAACCTTATTGATATAGCTTTCCAACAAGGTGGCATCGTATCCCTTCTCAATGAATCTATTTTTGAGAATATCAGATTGTATAATAAAGTCTTCCCGATTTGCACAATTTCTGTGTATGCGTAAAAACTGTCCCCTAGGTATGTTGTCAAACTATCTGGGTAGGTGGCAACTGTCTTTAGGAATAAAACTGTTTCTGCCCGAGGGTTTAAAATAGCTTTTTGTGGAAATTATCTCACCATTATTAAAAAGAGCAAGATCTAAAAAGTTAATAGAAAAGTAATCATGTTGGAAAGATAATTTGATGTTTAATGAGTTATAATTGAGGGTGGTAAAGAAATTATTTAGTGTAAACTCATCGCCCTCCCATAATAACAAGATATCGTCAATATATCGACGGTAAAAAATTAATTGGGGCCAGTCTCGAGAATAAATTAAATCCTCCTCCCACCTTGCCATAAATAAGTTGGCTAGACTCGGTGCAAACTTTGCACCCATAGCGACTCCGGTCATTTGCAGATAATACTTATTGTCGAACCAAAAATAATTGTGGCTCAAAGCAAAGTCGAGTAAATCGAGAACAAAGTGCTTTTGTGTCGCGGGAATGTCGTCAGCTGTGTCCAAATAGGATTCAACCGCGGCATAGCCATCGGCGTGTTTCATGTTACTATACAATTCTGCTACGTCTGCTGTTACCAGATATGTAGGGTTGCGAATTGTAACATTCCTAATATCCATTAGGACTTGCTTTGTGTCTTTCAGGAAGGATGGTGTATTACTAACTAGGGGTTGGAGGTAGTTATCTATATACTCCCCCACCCGGGAACAGAGGGAACCAATGCCGCTGACTATTGGGTGTCCCGGGGGATTAACTGGATCTTTATGCATTTTTGGTAGACAATACAAGACTGGGAGCTTGGGGACTGTGGGGCATAAATAATCCCTCTCTTTTTTATTTAAGATACCATCCTCATAACCCTTTTTTATGAGTGCCTTTAATAGTCTTTTATAGGGAACAAGTGGGTTGTTAGATAATTCTCTATAGCTGTCTTTGTCATTAAGAATATCTTGTACTTGGGATATATACCGTATTTTTCGCTCCATAAGACGCACTTTTTTCCCCCAAAAAAAGGGGGGAAAATGTCAGTGCGTCTTATGGAGCGAATATGGAGCGGCCGGTCCGGTATTTCCACTGCCGCCGTGTCAGAATACCGGGCCGGCCGCTCAGCTCTACAGCGGGACCTTAGAGATGACTGCTGACCTTTGGGGAGGGAGGGGGAGCGGGTACCTGAATTTGACAGGTACCCGCTCCCACTTCCGTGGAGTTGTTCTTTCATCTTACCCGTTCCTCTATCCAGCGGCGCGGTCTTCCCTGCTTCTGTAGTGTGGGCATGACAGCCGGGTGCCAAGTGCGCATGCGCAAGAAGCGGTGCTTTTTGTGAATGGTAAGGCGACACCTGGGACACATGACAGATCCCAGAAGCCGCAGGACCAATCACAAAGCGCAAGTGCTTCTCGCTCATGCGCACTGGGCATCTGGCTGTCATGCCGAGCGCCATTACAGAAGCCGGGAAGACAGCGCGCGGCTGGATAGAGGAACAGGTAAGATGAAAGAACAACTCCGCGGAAGTGGGAGCGGGTATCTGTCAAATTCAGGTACCCGCTCCCCCCCCTCCCCAAAGGTCAGCAGTCATCCCCTGTACTATCCAAAGTCTCTGGTCATCTCCTGTACTGTCCGCAGTCTCTGGTCATCCCTGTGCTGTCCGCAGTCTCTGGTCATCTCTGTGCTGTCCGCAGTCTCTGGTCATCTCTGTGCTGTCCGCAGTCTCTGGTCATCTCCTGTACTGTGTCCGCAGTCTCTGGTCATCTCCTGTACTGTGTCTGCAGTCTCTGGTCATCTCCTGTACTATGTCTGCAGTCTCTGGTCATCCCTGTACTATGTCCGCAGTCTCTGGTCATCCCCTATACTATGTCTGCAGTCCATTAGTTCAGAATTTTTTTTTTCCTGTTTTCTGCCTCTAAAACCTAGGTGCGTCTTATGGTCAGGTGCGTCTTATGGAGCGAAACATACGGTAATCCTTTTTGTTCATGACAACTACGCCACCTCCCTTGTCCGCAGGCCGGACCACCAATTCTTTCTCTTCTAATAGTTGTTTAGTCAATGAGACTATGCGTATTTGGTGATAATATCTATTAATTGGCTTTTTTATTTTTATTTTGTGCAAATCTTTAAGAACCATACTTTTAAAGATGGTAATGTGAGAATGTGCGGGAGGATTAAAGAGTGAGGCATTCTTTAAATTGGAGTTCTTAGTGGTACCAGGAAAAGTGTTAGTAATATCCCTAGTAACAGGATTATTTAAAAAAAGCCTCTTCAAAGCTAACTTTCTCGTAAACTTGTGAATGTCTATGAAAGTTTCAAATTTATTAAGTTTGACTGGTGGAACATATTTCAAACCTTTATTGAGAAGGTTTAATTCATCTTCAGTAAGGGTTTTGTCACTGAGGTTTTAGATCCCTGTAGAGGTTTCATCCTTCTTTTTTTGGCTGTTGTACCTGGTTCCTCCTTGTCTGCCTCTAACATTTTTGGCTCTATACACCACCACAATGGATTTGAAATGAAACAAACAAGATGTGCTTTAACTGCAGACTGTCAGCTTTAATTTGATGGTATTTACATCCAAATCAGGTGAACTGTGTAGGAATTACAACACTTTGCATATGTGCCTCCCACTTGTTAAGGGACCAGAAGTAATGGGACAGAACAATAATCATAAATAAAACTTTCACTTTTTAATACTTGGTTGCAAATCCTTTGCAGTCAATGACAGCCTGAAGTGTGGAACGCATAGACATCACCAGACGTTGGGTTTCATCCCTGGTGATGCTCTGCCAGGCCTCTACTGCAACTGTCTTCAGTTCCTGCTTGTTCTTGGGGCATTTTCCCTTCGGTTTTGTCTTCAGCAAGTGAAATGCATGCTCAATCGGATTCAGGTCAGGTGATTGACTTGGCCATTGCAGAACATTCCACTTCTTTGGTTGCTTTTGCAGTCTGCTTTGGGTCATTGTCCATCTGCACTGTGAAGCGTCCAATGAGTTGTGAAGCATTTGGCTGAATATGAGCAGATAATATTCCCGAAACACTTCACAATTCATCCGGCTGCTTCTGTCAGCAGTCACATCATCAATAAATACAAGAGAAGCAGTTCCATTGGCAGCCATACATGCCTACGCCATGACACTACCACCACCATGATCACTGATGAGGTGGTATGCTTAGGATCATGAGCAGTTCCTTCTCCATCCTCTTCTCTTCCCATCACTCTGGTACAAGTTGATGTTGGTCTCATCTGTCCATAGGATGTTGTTCCAGAACTGTGAAGGCTTTTTTAGATGTCGTTTGGCAAACTCTAATCTGGCCTTCCTGTTTTTGAGGCTCACCAATGGTTTCCATCTTGTGGTGAACCCTCTGTATTCACTCTGGTGAAGTCTTCTCTTGATTGTTGACTTTGACACACATACACCTACCTCCTGGAGAGTGTTCTTGATCTGGCCAACTGGTGTGAAGGGTGTTTTCTTCACAAGGGAAAGAATTCTTCGCTCATCCACCACAGTTGTTTTCCGTGGTCTTCCGGGTCTTTTGGTGTTGCTGAGCTCACCGGTGCGTTCCTTCTTTTTAAAAATGCTCCAAACAGTTGTTTTGGGCACGCTTAATGTTTTTGCTATCTCTCTGATGGGTTTGTTTTGTTTTTTCAGCCTAATGATGGCTTCACTGATAGTGACAGCTCTTTGGATCTCATCTTGAGAGTTGACAGCAACAGATTCCAAATGCAAATAGCACACTTGAAATGAACTCTGGACCTTTTATCTGCTCATTGTAATTGGGATAATGAGGGAATAACATACACCTGGCCATGGAACAGCTGAGAAGCCAATTGTCTCATTACTTTTGGTCCCTTAACAAGTGGGAGACACATATGCAAACTGTTGTAATTCCTACACCGTTCACCTGATTTGGATGTAAATATCCTCAAATTAAAGCTGACAGTCTGCAGTTAAAGCACATCTTGTTCATTTCATTTCAAATCCATCGTGGTGTATAGAGCCAAAAATGTTAGAATTGTGTCAATGTCCCAATATTTATGGACCTGACTGTAGGTCAGGCGAGCGTGAGAGCCATTCAATGGTATCAATTCATTCATCCTCCAGGAACTACCCGCATACTCTTGCCACATGAGGCCAGGCATTGTCGTGCACCAGGAGAAACCCAGAACCCACTGCACCAGGAGGAACCCAGGACCCACTGCATCAGCGTAGGGTCTGACAATGGGTCCAAGGATTTCATCATGATACCTAATGGCAGTCAGGGTCCAATTATCTAGTCTGTAGGGGTCTTTGCATCCTTTCATGGATATGCCTCCTCACACCATCACTGACCCACTACCAAAATGGTCATGCTGAATGATGTTACAGGCAGCAGAACGTTCTCCACAGCTTCTCCAGACCCTTTCATGTCTGTCACATGTGCTCAGGGTGAAAAGCACAGGGTGCCGATGGTGGACCTGCCATTTCTGGTGTTCAATGGAAGATACCAATCCAGCTCTATGGTGACAGGCAGTGAGCACAGAGCCCACTAGGGGATGTCTGACTGTCAGGCCACACTCATGAAGTCTGTTTCTGATTGGTCAAAGACATTCACACCAGTGTCCTGCTGGAGGTCATTTTGTAGGGCTCTGGCAGGGCTCATCCTGTTCCTCCTTGCATAAAGGAGCAGATACCGGTCCTGCTGATGGGATAAGGACCTTCTACGATCTCATCCAGCTCTCCTAGAGTAACTGCCTGTCTCCTGGAATCTCCTCCATGCTCTTGAGACTGTGCTGGGAAACACAGCAAACCTTCTGGCAATGGCACGTATTGATGTGCCATGCTGGATTAGTTGGACTGCCTGTGCAACCTCTGTAGAGTCCAGGTATGGCCTCATGCTACCAGTAGTGACACTGATCCTAGCCAAATACAAAACAAAAAATGTCAGTGGCCTCCACCTGTAAAACCATTCCTGTTTTGGGGGTTGTCTCATTGTTGCCCATCTAGTTCACCTGTTGTTAATTTCAAGACCAAAGCAGCTGAAACTGATTAACAACCCCCTCTGCTACTTACCTGACCAGATCCATATCCCAGCAGTGTCACTGACTCGATGCTAGACTAAGATAAAAGTATTCCTTTCATTTGTTTGAGCCGTGTACTTATACACTTATGCTAATTACCTATTTTCAGCCCTCTCTGGTCTGGTTACATGATCTCCCTTGTGTCAGCCAGTGGCAGCTGCAGGGGAGAGGAGGGAGCGCTGAACAATAACTGGGAAAGCCTAGAGCGGTGATGTCCCTTATAAGCCCCCATGTCACATGTCATTGTTGTCGCTCCCTCCTTTACCTTGCACCCACTGCTGGCTGACACAAGGGAGCCGGATCACATGACGACCCAACTGGAGCGAGATGAAGAAGGGTAAGTGCTGTATATACATCTTTCTTATACAGGTTAGCCAACATGAGGAAAGAACAAAGAGAGGGCGCACAGGCCTAGTGCATTACCATAAAAAATGTTTAATAAAAAATAAAGTATGTGTTGTACTCACAAACGACAATATAGTCAAGGCACGTCATAAGGAACAGCTGGGTCAGCACCGCGCTGAGTAACAGTCCGCAATAGGGAGTGTAGACATCCAAAATCTGACGCGTTTCGAGGACTTGCCTTTTCCTCAGAGCTGGCTGTTACTCAGCGCGGTGTTGACCCAGCTGTTCCTTATGACGTGCCTTGACTATATTGTCGTTTGTGAGTACAACACATACTTTATTTTTTATTAAACATTTTTTATGGTAATGCACTCGGCCTGTGCGCCCTCTGTTTTGTCTTTCCTCATTCAGTATATTTGGATTCCCCCGGTCTATTTGAGGGCAGCAAAATGTGCATGTTCCAGAACATTCCTTATGTGGTTGTAGCATCGAGTCCATCCCCAAGCGCAGGAGCATTTGTGTTTGTTAGCCAACATAGGTGCTAGGAGGGGGGGGGGCATTTTTAAGTTTTATTTAGCCTGTAATTCTACCATTTTTGGATAGAGTGGAGATGGATTAGAACCCCTGCCAGGTGTCTATTGCCGGTTGTGCCCCCATGGGGGAGATTCATCCTCTCTATTCATCCTATTTACCATTACTGTACAGAGTGAAATAAAAAAAAAACAACATTTTTGTTGTTACCGACACAGGAATAGAAAGGGAAATCTCCCATTGGGGACACTAGTTCTGGTCAGGGCTTCTTTCATCAGGAACGCGGGGGAACACATTCCATCACCTCCAGCACTGATTGAATGTAGAGGCAAAGGGGCGCTGGGGTGTCCTGGAGGGTCTATTAATGCTGGCTGCTGAGGATCTATTGTTTCTGGAGAGGATCCACTTTTGCAGGGGGGGAGGGGGGGTCTCTTGTGCTGGAGATTTCTATTGTTGCTGGGAATTGTTCTTATATTTATTGATGTGTGGGATCTACTGTTGAGTGAAGGGTCTATTATTCCTGGCTGCTGGAGGGTCAGTAACAATAGACCCCTCCCTCAAAATTAGATCTCACCCATCAACAACTGACCCCCCCCCAGCAACATAAGGGCTGAGGGGAGATCCATTGTTTCTGCTTGGAGTCTAGTGTTGCTGGGGGGGATTTTGTTGCTGGCTGCAGAGGATCTATTTTACTGCTTTTCTTGTTGTTAACAAATTCCATACAAAATACTTAACACAACAAAATGATACTTCTGTATTCTCTAAAAAAAAGCGGCACAGGGGGGAGGGGTTTAGGGGGTTTAACCAAGGAACAGTGCTTTGAGGTGGGTAAGGGGCGGGGACAAAGGCAACTTGGATAGAGAGAGTTCCTGCACCTATTCTCTGAGAAAAAGAGCCCTGGTTCTGGTGACAACCATTACTTCTCTCAATTTGGAGGGATTCCTCCCACTTCCTGTTGTGGCTATGGGACAGGAAGTGAAGAGAAATCTCCCCAATAGGACACAGATGGAAAAAAACAAAACAAAAACAGAAACAAACAAACATAACCCTCCCTTACTGTATCCAAAAATGGAAAAAATAAATAAACATTTTGCCTATAGTTGTGTGTAAGATACAAGGGCAGGGCCCGGTTCAGTTTGTGGCATGTTGTTATACCTGTGTGCAAGGAATGTAATCTGTATAAGAAACATTTCAGCACACTCCCATCACCTTTGTACGCAGCAAACGTGGAAGCAAATTTTACCAGAAACAGAATATCACAGAAACAAGACACTGGGCAATGTTTCCAGCAATTGACCCCACACAATACAAACAATTCATCCTTGATTTTCATCTTCCAGAGGACCAGACATACACCAGGCTGCTCCTGCAGCTGTTTGGTTATACCGGTCATGGCAAATCGGCTTTTGTCAACTCCTGCATCTACACCCTTGGAGAAGACGAATTCCAGACCCATGCCACAACTGGATCAACTGAATCCTCCGTTATCACAACGAGGAGAAACAAGTATGAACTTACTGATACCATCTCCATCGTGGACAACAGAGGATTCAGAACAAAGGACGGAGCTGAGGAAGCGGTGGCTTATGCACAACTAGGTAATCTATAAAATATTTTCTTTGTCAACCTATTATGCTTGGGAGGAAAGTTCATACAATGGTAATGAAATGTCTCATAAAATATGTTTATATTGCATTCAGCTGCCCCAAATCTAATGAATCTGTTGCCATTTTTCACATTTGAATAGAAAGTTGCAAAGACTGGAAAAATGTTGCCACAAACCTCTGACAATGAAGGTGGTTTTTTATGTCATATGTCAGCATTTTTGGTTGGTAGTATGGTGTAAAAAAAGACAGATGGAAAATAAAATAGACTATAATCCTATAGAGAAAACAGCAACAGGTGGTGTCATGGTGAGAGAGATTTACTAAAGCAAATGTTCAATTGTCAATTATTAACCACCTCATTGCCACAATATAGCCAAAAGACGACTACAGAGCGGTTCTCTGAGTCTGGGACGGTGTCTATAGACGTCCTCCTAGAACGCGCCTTGTAGGCCAAATTGCTCATCTTGCTGCCTCTTCCCTCGAGGTTTCTCTACATCAGGGGTCTCCAAATTTTCAAAACAAAGGGCCAGTTTACTTTATTGGGGGTCGGACTGTGGCCAGTGGGAGTAGAAAATGCTCCGCCATCACAATGTCATAGGCTTGGTGGCAGGGCTTTTGTTTCTCAGAGAATAGGTGCAGGTACTCCCCCCTTCCGAGTCACCCCTTGTCTCCATCCCCTACCCACCTTTGAGCACTGTCCCTTGGTCCCACCTCTCAGTACAGTCCTTTTAGAGAATACAGAACCAAATATAATTCTGTGGTGCTGGGTAACTTGTATGGAACGTGTTAACGATAACAAAAAAAGCAGTAGAATAGACCCCCTGCAGCCATCAACAATAGATTACCCCCAAGAAAGAAAGAAATAGACCACCTCACAACAATATACCCCAGTAATAAAAGATCCTTCAAGAGACAATATTTCTCCCAGCAGTCAGCATCAGTAGATCCCTCCCAGCAACATAACACCCCCTCCAGCAGCAATAGTTCTCCCACAAGCCACAATAGAGCCCCCATCAACAACCATAGACCCCCATCAACAATAGATCCTCCAAGTGACAACTGATCCTCTACAAGCCAGCATCAATAGATACTCCAACACACCCCAGTAGCCCTAGCCATAACATACATTTAGTAATGGAGGTGCTGGAACTGCATTCCCCTACGTTCCCACTGAAATAAAGCCCTGCTTGGTGGTCAGTGGGAGTAAAAAAAATGACACCATTGGTTCCAGTGGGAGGAATTGTGCCCTATAATTAGTGTCAGTAGGAGATTTAGTTCCCCATCTCTGGTCTCAAGGGGAGATATAGTATCTTGTCTTTGGTGTCAGTTGAAGGAATAGTACTCCATGATTGGTGTCAGTGGGAAAATTAATTCCTCATTTCTGGTGTCAGGGGGAGTAATAGTCCCCTAGGGGCCAGCTTGGAGACACCTGCCACCTTCTCCTTTCTCCCTACTTCATGTCCTTAAAATGATGATAAAACCTAGACATGTTTTACCTTAATACATTCCCTGCATTAAAATGGTTGCAAAGGCAGAAAGTTGTTTACATTATCTGCATTAAGGTAAAAAGCCTTCTGTGTTCAGATGCCCCCCCCCCCCACCAAATACTTACCTGAGCCCAATCTCAATACCAAGAGCAGTGGCTCCCTCCTCTCTCTTCCTCCTCACTGGACATTGGCTCTTGCTACTGTTAGGCACAGCCTGTGAGGGAGGAGCAGTGGTGTTGCTGAGCTGAAATATGTGTGTCAATGGACACACACAGCGCAGCTTGGGAGTAAGCCAGCACTAGTATCTCCATAGTAAGTGGCTTGTTATAGGGGCACTTGGAAGGGGAAAGGAGTCAGGAGGACTGGTGGGTGACCACAGAGGAGGAGGTTGGGGGCTGTTGTGTGCAGAACCATTGTAAGTAGAACCTGCTTAAAATGATAAGAAAAAAAAGATCCCGATCATTTTAAAGTGATACTAAAGGTTATTTTTTTTCTGTAAAATAACAAACATGATATACTTACCTGCTGTGTGCAGTGGTTTTGCACAGAGCAGCCCGGATCCTCCACTTCTTGGGTCCCCTTCCGGCACTCCTGGCTCCTCCTTTCTGTCGAACGCCCCCATAACAAGCAGCTTGCTACGGGGGCACCTGAGTAGGCATGTTGCCAAGCTGCTGCTGTGTGTATCTATTCACACACAGAGCTGTGGCTTCGCCTTGTCCCCTCTCTCTCCTCATTGGCTGACTGGCTGTGATTGACAGCAGTGAGAGCCAATGAGGAGGAAGAGACCCGGGACAGCTGAAGCTGTTATGCACATCGATGGATTGGAATGGGACTCAGGTAAGTATTGGGGGGAGGCTGTACACAGAAAGTTTTTTACCTTCATGCATACAATGCATGAAGGTGAAAAACCTTGAACCTTTACAACCACTTTAAGGTAGTAAATGTCCCATTATTTGACCCCCCCTCCCCTTCCCCAACTACTTGAGTCCTCACTCCATCCAGCACTGTGCCCGTCTGTGGTGGCTCTTTTCTCCCTCCATGCATTCACAGGACACAAAGGCAGCAGTGGGAGCCATTGGTTTCTGTTGCTGTCAATCAAATGCTGTAGGAAAGGAATGGGAGGCAGGACCGAGCTGCACTATGCGTGTCTATGGACTCAGGAGCGGATCTACAGGTGTGCCACCACAGCAAGCGGCGGCTGTCATTGCCCGTCGTCATTGGCCACACACACGGGAGTTCCGTGAGGATCGGCATCACCGAATTTGTACAGTGAGCGGCTCACTCTACAGGGGTGGACAGGCAGGTAAGTAACTTTAGTGCAGAAGAAGCAAAGCATGAGTCTTCTGCATTACAATTCCTGCCTGTCTGACAGTTTTTATATTTTTAGTTAAAGTTCCACATTAAATAAGTGAATTTGCACTTAGAGGATGCGCTGAATCTGGCTGACTTCAGTCCTCCTATCATGGCCAAGCCAACATCTTTATTTTTTCTTTCATTTTCCATACAGATGGTAAGATATTCTGAACAAAAGAATTGTGCTTTCATTTTCTCCTCATGTACTAAGCTACTGTAAGTGAGAAAACTGACTCTGCAAAGTGGTCATGCTCTAATCTTTAGTAAATTGGCCCCGATGTGTGACGTTATGGTGGACACCAGTCATGGGGTTCCTATAACTCTGGTATCTTTTTATGTCTGTCTGTTGTCACTCGCAGGTCATTTTCTCCCCTTGGATGAGGAAGTGGTGCTGACTAAGGACTTTGATCAGATAATGTCCCAGGTGGAGGATTCTGACCCAACACCAAACTACACCGATTTTATTGTCCCCATATTTATTTACAGGTATGGATCTATAGAAAGCTTTGCATACATTGTTATGACAAAATTATAATATTTGATGTATGTTTTGTGCTGCTTTGCATGACTGTAATTGGCTATAAAGTATAACCACTTGTGGACCGTCCCATGTACTGTTACTGCGGCAGGTCAGCCGCTCTGCGCTGGGAACATACATGTATGCGATCCAGCATTTCCAGGTATGGGGAGCGCATGGGGGCGCAATGCCCATCTGTACTGTCATACAGTACAGCACAAGTTGGTCAGCAGGTTCCGGCCAATGACTTATGACCAGGACCTGCTGATCAGCTTAGCAAATCACAGTACAGAGCCCTGTGTTTACTAAAAACACAGGGCTCTGTACATAGAGCAGCAATGTGCCTGTTTTTTCTCCCTGCAAATCAGGGAGAAGAGACAGCCACATCTATTAGTAAAAGCAGCACATATTGCATACATCACACACTTTACAGATTGGTAGACAAACAGTTAACCCTTTGATTGCCCCTAGATGTTAACCCCTTCCCAGCCAGTGTCTTTAGTACAGTGACAGTGTACAGCATTATCACTGAAAACTGTATTAGTATCACTGGCGATGTCAGTGTCAGTCAGTTCCCACCCCAGTGTCAATTAGGGGTTTATTTACTAACGCCGGTAGAGTTCAAAATCAGGATCATTTCTGTATAGAAATTAATAAATTGGACAAATAAATTGGTTGAGTGTCTTAACCATTTCAATACCGTGCAATTTTACACCTTCCTGCCCAGGCCATTTTTCAGGTTTCAGCGCTCTCACACTTTGAATGACAATTGCGCGGTCATACAACATTGTACCCAAACTAAAATTTTATCATTTTCTTCACACAACTAGAGCTTTCTTTTGGTGGTATTTAATCACCGCTGGGGTTTTTATTTTTTGCTAAATTAACAAAAAAAGACCAAAAATTTTGAAAAAAAACCACGTTTTTCTTTGTTTCTGTTATACAAGTTTACAAATAAATAATTGTTCTTCATAAATTTAGGCCGAGATGTATTCTGCTACATGTCTTTGGTGAAAATAACCCAAATTAGGATGTATTATTTAGTTTGTAGGAAAGTTATAGAGTTCACAAACTATGGTATAGATCTGAATATTGATCAATCCTGAAGTACTGACGGCCAATCTAATTTCTTGAGACAGTACAGATATCCCCAAATGTCAGGACGGTACAGATATCCCCAAATGTCAGGACGGTACAGATATCCCCAAATGTCAGGACGGTACAGATATCCCCAAATGTCAGGACGGTACAGATATCCCCAAATGTCAGGACAGTACAGATATCCCCCAAATGTCAGAACAGTACAGATATCCCCCAAATGTCAGGACGGTACAGATATCCCCCAAATGTCAGGACGGTACAGATATCCCCCAAATGTCAGGACGGTACAGATATCCCCCAAATGTCAGGACGGTACAGATATCCCCCAAATGTCAGGACAGTACAGATATCCCCCAAATGTCAGGACAGTACAGATATCCCCCAAATGTCAGGACAGTACAGATATCCCCCAAATGTCAGGACAGTACAGATATTCCCCAAATGTCAGAACAGTACAGATATCCCCCAAATGTCAGGACAGTACAGATATCCCCCAAATGTCAGAACAGTACAGATATCCCCCAAATGTCAGGACAGTACAGATATCCCCCAAATGTCAGAACAGTACAGATATCCCCCAAATGTCAGAACAGTACAGATATCCCCCAAATGTCAGGACGGTACAGATATCCCCCCAAATGTCAGGACAGTACAGATATCCCCAAATGACCCCTTTTTGAAGAGTAGACAGTCCGATGTACTTCATAAGAGGAATGGCAAGTTTTTTGAAGTTGTATTTTGTTTTGTCAGAATTTTTCGGAAAATAAAAAAATGAAAAAGATTATTTTCACAATTTTTTTTTTTTTACATACTGTCACCAGTGCAGTACAGCATCATCATATAACTGGCATGGCAGTGAACAGGGACACTGACTGGTGACAGTATGGAAAAAAAATATATGTTTTATTTTTTATTATTTTTAATTTTTTATTACCTTTTTTTTTTTTTTTTCAGATTTTTTTTTCAGATTTTACTATGACCAAAGTAGTACACTGTTACCATAGTAACATTGTACTACTTTGGGGAAGTGATCAGTATTTTTTTTTTTACACAATTTGCTTATAGCAAAGAATTACTTTGCTATAAGCAAGCATTTACCTGAATGATAAAATAGAATAAAAATGAGCGCTGGGTGTGAAAAATTCAAGCTGCTAGCATAAAGGTAAACCTCGTGTAACCTCTTCATAGAGAATAAAATAAAGCAAAAAATGCAGCGCTTAAGTATATAGTAGGAAAATTGACATATGTACAGCAGTAATAGAAGGAAATGCATTAAAAGTGCGACATGCACCAGGTATAGCGTACATCAATTAATGTAAACAGTGGTCGGGTAAGTGGTACAGATTCATCCAACCAATCAAAGTGCATATAGTGATAGGGATGTTAGAGTCATTAGATCTAGGAGTAGATCCGAGTATCAATCAAATCTGTGACTTCTGTGATAGGAGAGTAGCTGTAAAATGCACTAACCAGATAGCGCAAGACAAAGCGCATTGGAGTATAATGACCTACTCCTGGTCACAGCCCAATGGTCCTCAGCGTAGAGCCCTCAGGAACAACTGTGCACCGCTCTTGCCGTCTCCTACCACCAGGGGGAGTGCGCCTCTTTACAGTAACACGAATTTGCCTTATATCCTCTATCGCAGCGGTTCTCAACCTGGGGGTCGCGACCCCTTTGGGGGTCGAACGACCATTTCCCAGGGGTCGCCTAAGACCATCGGAAAACACATATTTCCGATGGTCTTAGGAACCGAGACACCGCTGCTGTCTCCGGCGATGTGTGGGCGGGATAATATGCTGCCCCTGTCACCGCCTCCTCGCCGCTGATTGGTCACTGGAACTGTAGCTCAGGAGAGGCACACAGGCGGCCAATCACCGGCGAGAAGGTGGAGCTTGGAGAGGAGGAGCCGAGCGGCAGCGTGCGGAGATCGAAGAAGATCGAGGGAGCTGCAGGAACGAGTGAAGAGAGAGGCCAGAGAAGGAAGACAGCTGACAGGTAAGTGCAAATTTTGCTGCTGCAGCTAGGTATGCAGGCTGTAGATGGGAGAGAGCGAGCCCAGGCTGGAGCAGGAGTCAGCAAGGTAAGTATCATTGGTGTCAGTGGAAGGGATAGTGCCCCATCATTTGTGTCACTAATACCAACGATGGGGCACTATTCCTCCCCCCACTGACACCAACGATGGTGCACTATTCCTCCCACTGATACCAACGATGGGGCACTATTCCTCCCCCCACTGACACC